>NW_026063282.1:0-144125 GCF_024362695.1 Pectinophora gossypiella
GGCTATTTACGTGTATGAATGAATCCTTAAAAGAGCTCAAGATCACGACGCGGCTCTCCTCAATATGCCGGAATCGTGCCCTAAGCTTCTTCGGACATATTATGCGGTCTCCGAAGCACAGTCTGGAGAAGCAGATCATCGTTGGGCAAATGGATGGCAAACGTGCGCGAGGAAGGGCGCCTACGAGGTGGTCTGACATCGTGAAGAAGACGGTGGGCGGCAGCATACAGAGGGCGGTGCGCGCAGCATATAGCCGTACCAAGTGGAAAACCATAACCTGTGGTCGCGATCCTCAGCAGTGTGGGAACGACGAAGAAGAAGATAGGAGTCTTGTTGGTTGAGGACTTTTAATGTGCATTCACAGCGAGTTCCGTCGTTCTGATACAACACAACTTCCACTTTTACTAGTTCCGCCTTGGTCTTTCTCTTCATCGACGTCCTTTTATTTAGTCATTTTTGTGTTTTATTAAGTATTTTTGATTTGAAAACCTAACGATACCTAATCTCAACACGTTTTTTTTTTTAAGTATGATCTTGACGCTGTGTTTTTTATGGTTTAGAATAATGCCAGATGTATGTTTTAAAATTCATAGAAAAATGTTTTATTGCATTTATTTATTGTATTTGCTGCCAAAACACACATAAATTATGATTTTGTATTCTTTCGTACGAAATTATAAGAAAAACATGTATTTTTTTTGTTCAAATGACGATTTCATTCACTCACTTCCATTCATTCTTCTTTACCAATTCTTTACGAAAAAAACGACACCAGCTGGTTGACCATAGACCTCGTAGACGTTCTATTAAATTTAAGCGTGTCAAACATCCTGATAAAATATTTTAAATTTAGACGACCATAAAGCCAGAATTGCACTTTTTGCTAAACTAAATTAAAATTAGGTTTTCTAAGATAAATTTAGATTTAAGTTGGTGTTTGCAGGAATCGGCACCAATGCCTACTTTATTGGCGCGCGTTGCCCTTGATCCGTGAGGCTATTCACGTCCGAGTATCCATCAAGACAGATCAAACAAGCCCTAACTCGGAGGTCTTGCGTCCCAGGATCCTTTAATTATGTCTTAGAACCTTCTTGGCCTATGTGGTCCAGTGGTTGAGCTATGGGATGCGGAGGGTCCGGGTTCGTATTCCGGTGGGGACATATCACAAAAATCTGTTTATAAGGCCTTTGGTTGGGACGTTACAGGCTGATCACCTGATTGTCCGAAAGTAAAATGATCCGTGCTTCGGAAGGTACGTTAAGTCGTTGCTCCCGTCTACTAGGTACTTATGTAAGCACGTAGCCGTTACATGAATATTGTACACAGAACAGGATAGGTTTAATTAGTTCTTTACTGATGATTTAACAATGAGATTTAAACCACGAATAACTTAGTACTTAGTACCTCGGTACCAACATGTAACAAGAAAAATAAGATCACTCCTCTCGGACAATTTTTTTCTTTGAACATGCCGACATTGCCTACGCGGCGGAGTTGCCGAACTATCGATAGGTAGATTATCAATTGTTGAACTTGAAAATTGTCTAAACTATCGAAAGTAGTGATAGTACATTTAGATCGATACTAGCGATAGTACCGATAGGTCTTGCTTTGTAACAATAATGGGTATTGATCTAAAAGATCTATCGATAGGTACCTACTATTGGTTTTTTTTTAACTAGGTATCGATAGAATATCGATAGGCAACACTCTGGCGGAGTGTCCGCCCAATTCTAGACGCGATCTCGCTCGATTTTTGTGTAGCGAGGTTTTGCGTAGGTACTTACATACTAAGTTGGTGGATGGTTGACATAGTAGGTAACTAATTACCTAATCTGTGGTGGTTGTGTTAGTTGGTTGTTAGTTATTCTAATGACAACAAAGAATACAATTATTTACTGTTTCAACTGTTTTAGGTAGATAATGGCCCCGATACCTATGAGTAAATGAATGAATAACCCGGTCGAATCAAAAAGGTATCTCGCTGGTATGCAAACCGTTTGACGTGTGCTGTTGTTTTAGATTTCTGCTTAAAATTGACGTGTATTCCATAAATTTTATGCCTGTTGATTATCCGTCCATTTAAGAATAAGAATAAAATAAATTTATAATTTACGATAGACAGAGAAAGAAATAGGATCGGTTCGTAGTGCCTACTTTGTAGGCCGCGCCGCCGCCGCGCCGCCGCCGGCGTGCGGCGCGGGGCGCGCGGAGCGGGGCGTGCGGAGCGGGGCGCGCGGCGCGCGGTGCGTGTGGCCGTTGACCCGTTCGAGCAGCTGTTGTCTCCATTACATCGAAAATTTTCGATAATTTGTCATTATTGTTTTTTTTATTGAAATTTGGGTTCTATGCAGCTAAAAGCACAATATGGAATTGAAAATAATTAAAAACAAAACTCAAAATTTCATGAATTTTGCGACGGAAAATTCCACTAGATATTAACTCAGAATCATGGTCTGAATCATCCCTCTCAGTATTCGTTACGATGTCACTAACACCCAGTATAGATTATGCTGGACCCTTTCAAGGCAAAGTATTTTTGATTGTGATAGACGCCTTTTCTAAATGGCCAGAAGTAAAGATAGTGTCAAGTATGAATAGTATTACATTAATTAAAGTACTGAGGGAAATATTTGTACAGCAAGGCATACCGGATACAATAGTAAGTGATAATGGAAGAAGTTTTACATCCCAGGAATTCAAAAATTTTCTGGCGGCGAATAACGTGAAACACATATCAGTGGCACCGTATCACCCGGCATCGAATGGGCAAGCGGAAAGAACAGTACAGACAATCAAAACCAAATTAAAAAAGTTTTCATCAGAACCATGGGACATTAAATTATCGAAGATGTTATATGGCTTACGTACTACTCCTAACAGCGTCACGGACACTTCACCGGCCGAGTTGTTAAACAAGAGGAAATTTAAAACAAAATGGGATAATTTGAACCCCTTGTCGATGAAAAATAATGAACAGGTCAAAGCTATTGAGAATAATGAGAAGATACAACCTAGAACATTAAGAATTGGACAACAGATTTATGTAAGGAATTATTGTGGGAATACTCGCTGGCTTAAAGGTACTGTTGAAAAAATAATTGGGGCTTGTAGATATTTGGTCAGGTGGAATGGTAGACTACTAATGAGACATATTAATCAGATTCAAAGGGGAACAAATACCACAAAAGATCAGAACTCTGAGAGAAGGGTGGAAGCAGGAACAACCAGTGATGCCGTTTCCGGGCGATCGGGGATAATCCTACCTCACCCTAGTCAATGGGCGGAGATGGTTGGGGTTTCGGGACCGCAGGACATAGTTTTAAATGAAGAACTTGTCACATCTAATAGAAATAAGAGAATTCGGTCACCCTCTACATCTTCACCACCATCGAAGAGAATATCTCTGGAAGACAGTGATGATAATGATGAACCTCAAGACATAGAGGAAGGAAGTGATCAGCAACCCTGACTTCTTCTCATGAACTTATTCTAAAGCATGTCAGGTATAGTTAGGATAGTGATAGTGAATAGGATAATATATTTAGTGATAGAAAACTAGAGTAACAGTGTTATGTGTACTAAGTGAACAGTGAGTGTGTGAACTCTCCTGAAGGGGAAGGCATGTCATATATTGGACTTTGAAGGGTGGTTGTAAAAAAAGAGTTACTGAGCTGTCACGAAGCTGTGCACATCTTCCGGACGTTTTCGGGTTCGTTTGTGAGTATATAACAGCTGCCACCGCACCTGTTATCCGGGCTGGCAATTCCGATGACTTTGGAGTCATTTCATATTTGAAAACCCAAATATTTTAATTTTGAAACTTCCTCCAGCTCAGCGCCCTTTAAAGCAACATTGGAAGAAGCTACATCCCCGGAGTATCCTCTGGATGGTTATTTTAAAAGGGTTTTGCACAAAACTATGAATATTCTGGTGTGTGACTTAATTGAATTGGCGATTCCTCGGCAAGTTTGGTTAACTGACGCATAGATGTGAGACGTGAGAGATCAAAAATGATCTTATTCATTTTAGCCTTAATTTCAATCCATACTATCCATACTAGTCCATACTAGTATACTAGTATACTAGTATTATACTATATACTATATACTATTACTATTTACTATATTTACTATTACTATATATTACTATTACTATTACTATAATATTATAAATGCGAAAGTAACTCTGTCTGTCTGTCTGTCTGTCTGTCTGTCTGTCTGTCTGTCTGTTACTCTTTCACGCCTAAACGGCTCAACGGATTTTGATGAAAGGAGAATGGGCGAATCTGGTCCAAGAACCTCCACTGATGAGACTTATATGTAATGAAAGCTTATGCTTTCTCTATGAATCTGGCAAAGTTCTATCAGATTCTGTCCCGGGGTTCTTTTTTTACGGCCATGTTTGTCCTGGCTAAAAATGTGATAAAATACAGTGGGAGCTAAAATCGGCTCAAGATTTGTTGCTGGATAACTAAGTCTACATAAATAATTATGTATCATATTGTATATCATTTTAAAGAGGATCTTTTCCAGAATCCGAAACATAAAAAAAAACAAAAAAAATCTTTTTGTAAGCGAATTATAGTCAATTTATATCTGCAGCGCCATTGTTTCTCGGTAGCTAAGTTCAAGTTTCATGCCTTTTACCCCTTCCAAAAGTATCTTACCGATTTTTTTTATATTGCTTCCGGAATTTGATCTAAGTGATAATAACAAGAAAAATAAATAAACACCTCTCCGATAGAGACCGGCTAAGCTATTGCCTATTGCAAGAAATCGTCATCATTAGCAAGTCATTACGGTATTGCATATTATAAGCTTATCAGCAACTTGGAACTTGGTCCAAGAACCTCCACTGGTGAGACTTGCATGTAATGATAGCTTATACTTGTCCTATGATTCTGGCAAAGTTCTATCAAACTCTGTCCTAGGGTTTTTTTACGGCCATGTTTGTCCTGAGTGTACAGTAGTGGACTGCAAAATCACCTCAGGATTTGTTGTCGAAAAACTATTTAACTAAGTCTATATACATAATTATATATCATAATGTATATCAATTTTAAAGGGGAAGGTTATCAGAATCTGAAACACAAATAAAAAAATGCATTATGTAAACGACTTTTAGCCAACTCACGTCCGTAGCAGCATTTTTCTCAGCAGCTACGTACGAGTTTCGCGCCTTCCAACCTTTCCAAAGGAGCCCAATCATTTTTTTCCTTCTTCTGATATTGCATTCTTAACCTGACAAGTGACAACATCATCATCATCATCAATTTAAGAGCCACGCTCTTGTCGGTGACAACAACAAAGAAAAAAAAAAAAATAGATACCATTCCGATAGAGGCCGCGTAAGCTATGGACCTATTGCAAGATAACGTACTCAAAGGCTAGTCATTATAATCCAACAGACGTAACATGATTAGAATGCGGCGGGACGGAAATGTAGTACATCGCCTTATGCGAAAGAGACGAAATATGTGTCTCTTTAACACTAACAGCAATACAACTATTCAACTATACAGCTTAGTACGAGAGAAACAAGAAATAAGTCATTCTAATCAAGATGCAATACAATGACTCTATTGTATACAAAAGAAACACATTTATTAAACAAGTTCAGGCAATAACTGGTGCAAAAGGCGGCTTTATTGCCAAGGTAGCAATTACTACCAGGCAACCTTACGTTTACGATACGTTTGTTGTACCATTCGGCATTGTTTATAAGACAAGATATAAGCCTGGATTAATAAAACAAGATTGTGGTGAAAGAAAACATACTACATTTGCGTCCTCCCGCATTCTAATCATGTTACGTCTGTTGGATTATAATGACTAGCCTTTGAGTACGTTATCTTGCAATAGGTCCATAGCTTACGCGGCCTCTATCGGAATGGTATCTATTTTATTTCTTGTTGTTGTCACTTAGTCTTGTCAGGTTAAGAATGCAATATCAGAAGAAGGAAAAAATGATTGGGCTTCTTTGGAAAGGTTGGAAGGCGCGAAACTCGTACGTAGCTGCTGAGAAAAATGATGCTACGGACGTGAGTTGGCTAAAAGTCGTTTACATACTTAATGCATTTTTTTATTTGTGTTTCAGATTCTGTTAACCTTCCCCTTTAAAATTGATATAAGTACATTATGATATATAATTATGTATATAGACTTAGTTAAATAGTTTTTCGACAACAAATCCTGAGGTGATTTTGCAGTCCACTACTGTACACTCAGGACAAACATGGCCGTAAAAAAACCCTAGGACAGAGTTTGATAGAACTTTGCCAAAATCATAGGACAAGTATAAGCTATCATTACATGCAAGTCTCACCAGTGGAGGTTCTTGGACCAAGTTCCAAGTTGCTGATAAGCTTATAATATGCAATACCGTAATGACTTGCTAATGATGACGATTTCTTGCAATAGGCAATAGCTTAGCCGGTCTCTATCGGAGAGGTGTTTATTTATTTTTCTTGTTATTATCACTCAGATCAAATTCCGGAAGCAATATAAAAAAAATCGGTAAGATACTTTTGGAAGGGGTAAAAGGCATGAAACTTGAACTTAGCTACCGAGAAACAATGGCGCTGCAGATATAAATTGACTATAATTCGCTTACAAAAAGATTTTTTTTTATTTTTTTTTTATGTTTCGGATTCTGGAAAAGATCCTCTTTAAAATGATATACAATATGATACATAATTATTTATGTAGACTTAGTTATCCAGCAACAAATCTTGAGTCGATTTTAGCTCCCACTGTATTTTATCACATTTTTAGCCAGGACAAACATGGCCGTAAAAAAAGAACCCCGGGACAGAATCTGATAGGACTTTGCCAGAATCATAGGGAAAGCATAAGCTTTCATTACATATAAGTCTCATCAGTGGAGGTTCTTGGACCAAGTTTCATACAAAAGTGCCCATTGTCATTTGGTATGGTGATAGATGATAACCTAGAAATGGTCATAGGCTATAAATAATCACGCCATCGTTCTTAGGGGGTAGGCAGTTGGCAGATAACTAAATTGATTTAGTGATTTGTAGTCGTTTTTGTTGGGACTTTTGCTCTTTCACGTCTAAACGGCTGAACGGATTTTAATGAAATTTAGTAAGGTAATAGTTGGTTATCTAAAAACGGTTGTACGATCAAATTGATCACGTCATCGTACTTAGGGGGTAGGAAGTAGGCAGAAAACTGAATTGAGTTAGTGATTTTTTTATGGTTTTTGCTGGGAGTTTTGTCTATCATGCCTAAACGGCTCAACGGATTTTGATGAAATTTAGTTAGCTGATAGATAGTAATCTAGAAAAGGATATGGCCTATTAATATTTATGCTATCGTACTTAAGGCGTAGGCAGTAGACAGAAAACTAATTAGATTAGTGATTTTTAATTGTTTGTTTTAAAAGTTTGCCTCATTCACGCCTTAACGTCTGAACGGAATTTTATAAGACTTGGTTAATTTAAAGATAGGATCTTAGGCACGGACACAGGCTACTTTTTATGGCGGGAAAATACCTCATTCCCGCGGAAATCTACATTTCGTGATCGTGTCAAGAAGCGCATGACGCCATAGCTACTGGAATGATTTCGATGTTTTTTTTTAAACTGAGTGACTTCAAGTTAGTATTTGATCACTTTTCTAACTTAGAGGGTAGGTAGGCGCCATAATTTAGGGAATTTATGATAAAATTTTGATGCAACTGTCTTTATTAAACAGTTATATCTCATTCCTACAGGAACCTACACATAGCTATAGCTAGCTATCTATTAACATTAAAACTCTTTCTAGAATCACATTACGCCAATTAATTGATCTGATTTGTATAAGTTTTTTTATTCAACTGACTGTTACATTACATACAGATAAAATCTAATTACTTACACCACATAATTAATATAGTACTACATGATAGCGCGACAGCGAAATATTGAAAATCTAAATATTATGTTAACTGTAAACAACACGTGCGGCTAGCAAACAAACAACACCTGCACTTGTTTACGACACACGTGCAAGGTACGGTAGTGGGGACAACCCTTATAAGACGGCGAGCCGCACGAGTTGTACCAGAGCCACCTCAGGATCGCTCTGTCCACTCGGATGCGCACGGAAGCCGAAGTTTTCTCCGTCTACCCACACACCGCTGCCTGACGAGAAGAAGAAGCAGGGGGGGTATTTTTATTCAAAAATACCCTCCAGATTCCGCGGCTCCAAAGGGTAACACCGTTATCACTCCTACCCACCCCCGGCCTCCCACCAGCGGGTCTCACCGGGGAGGGAGTGATAGCGTGTGCGCTGCCTGGCGGACCGCTAGGTTTCGCACAAGTGGACAGCCCCATCGCGCCCACACTGAAACGGGGTGAGCAGAGCAAGGATGGCTCCCCCGACCACCGCCGGAGTGACGAAGCGCAGGGCGCGCACCTTCTTGCCCTCGCGCGTCGCCACCACACCAGCAGCCCCCAACCGACCGCCGCCTCCGCCGCGCCTCACCGGCCTAGGCACTCGAATGTCCCCCTTCCCGCTGCTTCCGGGAGCAGGAATTACTACAAGGAGGACCACTACGCCGCCTGAACACCAGCGACACCCATCCCAGCTTGTGGTGAGGACCATGCCGCCCGTCGCACTCTCCATGCCCTCACTGGACATGGAGACGACGCCGCCACGCTCGTACGCAAGTACGAACCCATTCTCGCCACTGTGCGAGTTGGAGAAGACGCCGCCGCGCTCATACGCCGCCGTCTTGAACACGAACCCAGACTCGCCGCCGCACGCGCCTCCACGTCCGTCCCTCCGGACGACGCCCACGCCGTCGCCGAAGCCCGTCCGCCTCCAGCCGCCGCTCGCCCCAGCGAGCAAGAAGATTCCGCCCATCGTGGTGGACCAGCTGCCCGACTGGCCGCACCACTTCCGCAAGCTGCGAGAGGTGCTCGGCCACGTCCCCAACGCGCGCCCGTACGGGAAGGGTGTGCGGTTCATGGCGAAGACCAACGAAGAGTTCCGGCTTTACCAGCGCTACCTTGCCGGCCTGGAAAAAGCGACGGGACTCTCCTGGTTCGCCTACGCCCCCCCGGCGGAACGCGCCTTGAAGCTGGCCATCAAGGGCCTGCCCATGGAGACCAACACCGCCGAACTGGAGGAGGAGCTGCGCAACCGCGGCTTCGACCCCCAGTACATCCGTCCCATCCAGGGCAGGGTGGGCGGAATCTTCTTTGTGGAGATACGACGGACACTGGGCTTCCAGTCCATCTACGCCACCACCGAGCTCCTCTGCATGCCCGGTGTGAAGGTTGAAGCATGGAGGGGACGCAAAGGAGCCCCCCAATGTCACCGCTGCCAGCAGTTTCGGCACAGCAGCCACAACTGCCACCGACCGGCGGCCTGCGTTCGCTGTGGCGAGAGCCACACAGCGAAGGACTGCACGCGACCCCGGGAGGTACCGGCGACGTGCTGCAACTGCGGGGGAGCCCACCCTGCAAACAGCCCTTCTTGCCCTATCAAGTCGCGCGAGCTGCGCAACACGAGGGCAGGCACCGCGCCCTTGACCGGCGCAAGAAGAGCTGTCCCAGCAACCTCCACCGTGGACCCAACCAGCGAGCCGACAGCGAGGAGCTCGCTCATGGCCGCGGCGAACGGCCCAAATGGACCCAAGCCGCAGAGGAAGAGGCGCGCCCGTAAAAGGGCAACTCTCGCCCCCACCGCTACCACCACCGCCGAGCAAATCGCCGTGGAACATGTCCCGCCGCAGCCCTCTACGTCAGAGACAGCAGCCGCCGCCCCTTCCAAGGGGAAGAAGGCGAGGCCCCGAGCGGAGGCTCCCCCAGCTCCCTCCAGTGAGAAGCTGGAAGTCCTGGAGGAGACCATGCAGCTGCTGCACAATATCTTGGCCGCCATCCGCACGCAGACTGACCCAGTGCCCATCATCGTGGGAGGCCTGGCATCGCTGCTAGGCCAACTCACCGGTGGGCACTGAAACACCAACACCGGACTGGACCGGGGCTGCCCACATCCACTACTCCTCGTCGAGTAGTCAGGATTGTGGCCACCCCCCGGGGGATGAGTTGACGCTTCCAGTGGCAGTGGAAGCAGTCCTCTCCCCCCCCTCCAGCCGACTCGACACCAGCTGCCCCGGCGACGGAGCAGCTTCACCGGACTAGACACCACCGCTAGCTGACGGGCGCTCACTGGGCCTCCCCCAACGGGGAACCACCCGGTGGGCTCGACCTCGCTAGCGGCACCTCGGATTGACACTCCATCGGGTTCACGGAGGGGCGTTATCGCCCGCCGTGTCCCAAACCCCGTACACGCCCGTTTTTGCGGGCGGCGAGCGCAGCCACATCAAGGGGGCTCAGCCCCGAGGATGTCTCCCCGCCGCGGGCTTCGCCCGCGACGAGAAGAAACCCAACGACGAACGACGAGTTGTACCATTCTTGTGTCGAACTCCGTACAGAGAACATCCAATAAAAGTAATCCGTGACAGTGAGCCATTGTTTAACTGGCGCTATGCGTCCTCCACAAAGGTCACTGTTACCTTGGGATCAGAGTATAATATCCATTATACTCGCTCCTTGTTCGAGAGGTTTTTAACAGTGTAGTCTACGTCTTATGCTCCAGCATCGTCACAATTTTCAAAGCTCATATCCAAAGCTAAAAAAAAAAGTTAGTTTCCCGCTTCCTGAACGCAGCTGTCAACTAATGTCATTACGGTTTTTGTGCACCGGCGCGTCACTTCGCCTCCGTAAATAAACTAATTGAAAACCAATATTTAATACAAAAACATGATTGATATAGTGCGAAAAATCTGTTACTTACATAATCAAGTGCTTTTTTCTCTAAAAAAGCTAGAAACAGTACCAAAGAAAAAATGTGGATGACGACGAGCGTAAGTTCTTTTTGATAAAACAAAATGTGGATTAAACTGGTAAGTATTAACATTACTCAAACATCCATCTACTAAAACAAGAGAAGATATAATTATGATCAATTCAATTTAATTCCTTTTAATGTCGAAAACAAATTACTTTTTTTGAGGGTATAATTTTATAATCCTATCATTCGAAGAAGTAACTTAAGTTGGTACTTATTACTAATAATAGTAACTAGTTTTATTAACAGATATAATAATATTATTAAAATTGTATCGTGTTCGTGTTATAACAGTGATTTAAAAGTTATACTTTATTCCGATGTTGATGTTGTTTAAATTCGCCTTATATAAGGCAGGCAAAGATCTGAGGACTATACAGTCTTGACTTTAGTAATTTAATATTCAAAAATCACGATCAAAATAGGCCTAAGCCTTGTCTTCAGTCCCTGATAACCACGTTTTTATTTTCACCTGTCAAAAAAAAAAAAATTTGTTTCTTTTTGTAAGTCGTGTTCTTGACTTATGTTGCGGTTGATAACTTATTATCAGCGAATGAAATGAGCAGTTTTATAATAAAACAAAGAGAACCAGTGAAATATAACCGCAGAATGGCATAGAAAAGTAAATAATAAACTCGGAAATAATTTGACAAGTTCAGATAATTAGATGACAGAAGCACTTCATGTTTACCCTGTTCATCAAGAAGTACCTATGAGACAGTAGTACTCGATATCACAGAGATCATCTACACCATTGGTAGACAAGATACATAACTTATTCAAGATAACACTTAAAACATTTAGAGTATTATAATTGGTTCAATACAAGATAACCATACTTAAAAATTATATTATATATATTATAACAGTACATAATCCCTTCCCACAGTCTCTGTTAAGTGGTGTTAATAATGTTATATTCTCCGAATGATACTTACAGTATAAGATGATGATGATATACCCTAATAATAAAAACAGAAAGAGTGTTAAGAGGGTACAGGCAAAAGATAGCCTTATTATAGTAAGCAATTTCTTCCAAATTACTCTAATCTTATTATAATTCAAGCTTCCAACGTATGGGTGATGATTATTGGTACCAACCTACCCAACAAGAGAACACCACTTGGAGAGTCATCTAGTTAAGCACTAGTAGTGAACTGTCTGACTAGAGGATAGACAGACTATTTGTTTCCTTTTAGAGCTATCACAATAGAGGATAGACAATGGGCTTGATGTATCAACCCTATTAACATAAAAATCAACCACTGAGACTGTTGCAAAGCGCAAATATACCTATGCCTTATTTTAATACCTAGAGCTATCATTTAGCTGATGGACAGTGGACTTGATGGTACCAACTTAATGAACGAGCTATCACTAGGAAGTTTGCCATTGCTAAGCGCTAATATACCTATTTTACATTTCCATACCTAGAGCTATCACTTAGAGGATAGACAATGGACTTAAAGGCACAATGCACATAAGAGCTACCATTAGGAAGGTCGCCATTGATAAGCGCTAATATACCTATTTGTCATTTCCATACCTAGAGCTATCACTTAGAGGATAGACAATGGACTTAAAGGCACAATGCACATAAGAGCTACCATTAGGAAGGTCGCCATTGATAAGCGCTAATATACCTATTTGTCATTTCCATACCTAGAGCTATCACTTAGAGGATAGACAATAGACTTGAAGGTATCAATGCAATGAACATAAGAGCTACCACTAAGAAGGTCGCCACTGACAAGCGCTAACATACCTATTTTACATTTCCATACCTAGAGCTATCACTTAGAGGATAGACAATGGACTTAAAGGCACAATGCACATAAGAGCTACCATTAGGAAGGTCGCCATTGATAAGCGCTAATATACCTATTTGTCATTTCCATACCTAGAGCTATCACTTAGAGGATAGACAATAGACTTGAAGGTATCAATGCAATGAACATAAGAGCTACCACTAAGAAGGTCGCCACTGACAAGCGCTAACATACCTGTTTCTCATTTCCATACTTAGAGCTATCACTTAGAGGATAGACAATGGACTGGATGGTATCAACCTAATTAACAAAAGATCTACCACCAGGAAGGTCGCCATTGCCAAGCGCTAATATACCTATTTATCATTTCCATGCCTAGAGCTATCACTTAGAGGATAGACAATGGACTTGAAGGTATCAACACAATGAATGTAAGAGCTACCACGAAGAAAGTCGCCATTGACAAGCGCTAACATACCTATTTCTCATTTCCATACTTAGAGCTATCACTTAGAAGATAGACAATGGACTTGATGGTAAGAGCTACCACGATTATAACTTAGGTATTTCTCCTTTCCAAATGAGTTTTGCTGTCTCTTCGCTAATTAGGGTAAAAGCACAGCCCGAGTCGACTTCCATCTCTATTTGACAACCATTCAACTTAATATCCATCAAATAGGCGGACCTTTTTGTTTCCTTTATATTATTAATGCTCTCTTCATACAGACCATTACAATTGGAATCAGTTTTGTTTTGATTTGTCTTTGTCTTACAAACCGACTCGATATGGCCCACTTTCCCACAAAAATTACATTTAGCCCATCTAAACCTACAAGTGCCCCCATGTTTTCGACCACATCGGAAACAATTGGGTTTTTCCTCTGATTTAGGAGGAAATTTACTAGAAATTTTGTTTATTTCCATAGGCTCTTCCACATCACTACTATTTTTTCCTGATATAGACGGCACTATTATAACATTGTCTGCATCAAATTTCGCTGATTCATAGGAAAGAGCTATTTTACATGCTTCATCAAATGTTAGATCTGTTGTTTGCAATAACTTCTTTTGTACTTCCTTGTCGTAAATACCACAAACTAGTCGGTCGCGCAAAGTCCGTTTTAAATCGCTAAAGTTGCACCCAATACTTAATTTCCGCAATTGGGCAATATAATCGCGTATCTTTTCCCCGTCTTGTTGACTTCTCATATGAAATTTATATGATTGCACGATTTCGTTCGGAGTTGAATCAAAATGGCAGTTTAATTTTTCAATCATAACAGAGAAGGTAACCTCACTTACTTGTGATGGCGAAATGAGCGATACGATCAAATCATAATTATAATTCCGGCCCACACGCGGCTAGTAAATTCGCCTTCTTTAATTCATCTTCTTTAATATTACTTGCCTGCAGACAGTATTTAAACCTTTCTATGTAATTTTTCCAGCAACCACGTGTCACGTCAAATTCACTGAATTTTATACTCATTTTCGTAAAGTGTTTTCACGATTTTTTTATCTGTTCATCCTGATAGGCACACAACACGCACTTATACCGTATTATCCTCGTCGCCACTGTTATATACTCACAAACGAACCCGAAAACGTCCGGAAGATGTGCACAGCTTCGAGACAGCTCAGTAACTCTTTTTTTACAACCACCCTCCAAAGTCCAATATATGACAGCAGCCTTTGGAAAACTTAAAATATTAGTGTACAAAGTCACAGCGGCGTACTTGATACGTAACACTTTAAATGTCTAAGGTCCATTCTTCGCATAAAGCAGCAAGATGGTTTTCCAATAACAGAAGTATTACGTCGTTCTGGCATATTCGGAATAGAATTCGTTAATATAACTAATGGGACTGTTTATCTATATGCCGATGACACGTCTATATTCCTGGCAAACGACACATTTGATGTCCTTGACGCGACAGTGAAACACACGTGGAAAGAGATCAGTGACTGGTTTAAGGCAAATGGGCTAAAAATAAACTGTGACAAAACTCACTATGTCACCTTCAAGCGCCATACAAACAGTCAAGACTTTGATTTCTCTTTCAGCACAAAAAATGGAAACTGTCCGCTTTCTCGGCGTGGAATTAGACAGTCAGCTCAGGTGGCTTCCTCAAATAGAGCATGTGAAAAAAAAATTAGCAAGTGCATGCTATTCATTAAAATCTATGCGTAGGTTGGTTGACTCCCAGACTTTGAAGTTAATGTATTACTCCTACTTCGAGAGTATAATAAGATATGGACTCGAAGTGTGGGGAAACTCAACGGAGATCACGGGAATTTTACTTTTGCAGAAAAAAGCTATGCGTATTTTGGATAATGCTGGCTATCTGGAGCATTGTAAGCCTATCTTCAAGAAACACAAAATATTAACGGTCGTTTCGCTTTATATATACTTAACACTAATTAGGACTTTTAATGATAAACATAAATATTTAGAGGTAAATCAGAACCATCGGCGTCAAATGCACAGAGGAAAACTGGTGCAACCTCGATATCATTACGGCGTTTTTAAAAGTAGCTTTCCTTATCTTGGTATCCGTTTGTATAACGCGCTTCCTTCTTGTATACGTAATAGTCCAGGTCCAAAAGAGTTCTCGTACAATCTAAGAATTCTGCTACTTGCTAATCCTCTGTATAGTCTGAATGAATTTTTTGACCTTTGCGAAACATCAAAATAATAATTTCGTTTTTTATGCAATACATGTTTTATTATTTATTTATTCCTATGATATATTATTGTAATTTTTGCTATGTTGGTTAACTATATGTGCGTGTCTTCCTCTATAATTGTTATAGTAATTATTGTTAATTTAAAAGTAATTACTATGTGTGTGTGTGTCTCTTATGTTTGTATTTATTGTCCTGTAAATGTATTGTGAACTAAATAATTGAATAATGTACCTATTGTTACCTTAATTAACTTATATTAATTTGCATCCGATGTATATGATTGGTTATTTGCAAATAAATGAATTGAATTGAATTGAATTGAAGCTCTCATCATAAAACATCACCTACGATGGTGCGGTCACGTCATGTGAATGGATGACAGAAAGGTTTTCTATTTCGAGGTGTCTAGAAGGAAATGTAAACAAGGTGGACAATACCTGCGGTACAAAGACGTACTCAAGCGCAACCATGTGGCCTTCAACATGCCAACTGATAGTTGGGATGAGCGTGTCTGAACCTGGAATGGCGCGTGATATAGTCCTCGAAAATCTTAGTCCAAGACGCCAAATATGGAAAACTCAACGGAAATTACCTTCCTACAATTACACTGTAAACTCGGCTGGCCAGCTTGATTGTATGCCATGTGACCAGATCTTCAATTCTAAGTTCGGTTCCGCTAGCCACGTCAAAGTCTACCACAACAACGACTTGGGATAGACACAAATAGAAGTCACCATCAACGGATACGGCTTGGGTGACATGATGACACGCACACTCCCGGTCTTCCCAATCGTAATTTTTAGCTGTGTGAACCGCCCAACCAGGACCTTTTTTTTTTTTTTTTTTTTTTTTACGTTGGGAAATGCATTTACGCATACCCGCCGCCATGGGGATGGCGACGGGTTATGTGGGACTCCAGGATCTCAAGTATCCCGCCTACCCACTAAAACCCAACGGTGTTCGTCTTGCCGCCTAAGTGGGAGCCACGGGAACGCGCCCGCATACTTCCGCAACTCCCAGGCGGTGTCCATACGGACCCGGCTCGGTGAGCACTTCAGTGCTCGAAATCGTCAGTGGCGCGCGGAACACACGCGCGCCTACCAACACGGGGACTTTGTGCCAGGTGACGGACGCCCCCCGCATCCGTCACCAGCATCCCCACCTACGGGATACGCCGATCATGCGCCAACCTTCTCCGTCCCACCCGAGTCCGACGGATCGGGTCAGACGCAGGATCAGCCTCCCGCGACCTCTCGGCGGCCTCTTTCTGCGCCACCACGTCCTCGCAGAAAGAGTGTACCGCTCTCCAGGCCCTCTCGCTACCGACCATGGCCGAGACCACGGCAGGCAGGGACAGGTCCTGGCCGACCACGCACCTAAGTCGCGCCCGCGACTCAGCCCATTCTGGGCATGCGGCGAGAGTGTGGTCCGCCGTATCATCGGCGGCGCCGCAGTGGTGGCAATCTGAGGTCGGCTCTCTTCCGGCGACCCTGCACAGATACCTGCCAAAGCAACCATGCCCGGACAGGACCTGCGTCAGGCGGAAAGAGAGCGCCCCGAACCGTCTTTCGACCCATTCATCTAGAACGGGTCGGATCGCCTCGACCGTTCTGTGGCCGGCACTCGGCGCCTCCAGGGCTCGCGACCATCTCAGAAGGGTATCTCGACGAGCGTTAAGTCTCAGACTCGAGATCTCCTCCGGAGATGGCGCTCCGCCATCGGCACGCGCTCGAGCCGCGTGTCTGTAGACACTGGCCAGAACATTGGCGTCCAGCTCCCATGGGGGGGTACCGGCCAAGGCGCAGGCGGCCTCGAACGAGATGGTACGATACCCCCTCACCACCCTTGTGGCCATGGCCCTTTGAGGTCTCCTCAACAGGGCTCTGTTATGGGCGCTTAAGGCGTCCACCCAGATTGGGGCTCCGTACAGTGCCATCGATCTGACTACCCCACAGTACAGACGACGGCAGCCCACCTTCGGCCCTCCGATATTCGGAAGTAGCCGGCTGAGTGCGCCAGCAGCAGCGATCAGTCTGGGCGCTAGGCCGGAAAAATGCGCACGGAAGTTCCATCGGCTGTCTAGGACGAGGCCTAGGTACCGCATCGTCGATTTTACGCCGATGGAAACTCCCCCCACCACGATGTGCGCACCGGCCGGCGGAGCCGCACGGGGTCCGTGGAAGAAGATGGCTTCTGACTTAGTCAGAGCCACCTCCAACCCCAGGCGCCGGATCTTGCTCACCACATGAGCCACACCCGCCGTGGCGAGAATGGAGGCCTCCCGGTATGTGCTGCTTCGAGCCGTCACGAGGGTATCGTCGGCGTAACAAGTTACGTCGACCCCTCGGAGATTCGCTCCACGCAGCACCCAGTCGTAGCCAATGTTCCACAGGAGCGGGCCGAGGACCGAACCCTGTGGAACACCGCACGACACTGACCATTCTCGCCATCCCTCAGACGCCGGGAAGCTCACGGCCCTCACGGAGAGGTATGCCGCTAGCAACCGGCGGAGGTACGGGGGCACTATGTGGTACCTGAGTGCTTCCCTGATGCAGCTCCAGGGCAGGGTGTTGAAGGCGTTGGCGATGTCCAGAGACACCGCCAAGACGACCTCCCCCTGAGCTACAGCGGCGTCCGCTAGAGCCCTCACCCGCGCAATTGCGTCGATGGTGGATCTGCCCCTGCGGAAACCGAACTGGCATGCACTCAGGTCCGGACCGGCATCCTCCAGATGCTCGATCAGGCGAGCAGCGATTACTCGCTCCAGCAGCTTGCTGGACTCGTCCAGCAGGACAATCGGCCTGTAGGCAGACGGGGAGTCAGCAGGTCGGCCCTCCTTACGAATAAGGACGAGCTTCCCAGTCCTCCACCGTCGAGGGAAGTGACCTCTCACTAAACACCCCGTGAAGAGGTCCCTCAACCTCGGCCCCAGACCGCCTTCCACCCATAGAGCGAGGACCCAGACACGCCCTGGTATGCCATCAAGGCCCGGGGCAGTGTTTTTGGCCTGCAGTCTCCTGACTGCGATCTCCAATTCGGCCTCGCTTACGGGCTCCTCGTCCGCGGCATCCGCCATGCCATTCTGCAAGGCCATCGCTGGAGGCGTGTGCTCAGCCCTGTCGGGAAACAGGGCGGACACGACGCGGCTCACGAGCTGTGGTTGGAGACTCTGAGTCAGTGGGGGAGCCCAGGGGCGAAGCTTACGCCTCACCATCCTGTACGGCCTACCCCACGGATCGACATCAAGAGACTCCAACATCTCCCGTTCCGCCGCATCTTTGGCCTCAGCAATGGCTATTTGCAGGGCCCTCTTGGCCTCCCTATAGGAGGATTCGGCTCGCGCCAAGAGCTCCTCGTCCCTGATGCGCCGCCTTCGACTCCTTGTGTACCGGCGTCTCGCCTCGACGCAGGCTTGCCTGAGCCGCGTGAGTTCCGCGGACCACCAGTACACAGCTCGTCGTGAGGGAAGCGCTCTGACGCGGGGCATGCAGGCGTCGCACACCCTCGCCATCGCCTGCTGGATAGCCTCGGTCTCCCGTTCGACCTCTGGCTCGCCGTCGGGCTGCAGCCAAGCCTCGACTATCACCGCCTCCTCCAGGGCCTCGTAGTCGAGGCGCTTTAGCGCCCATTTAGGACCGTTCTCCACCGGAACTGGGATCGGGCTCATCGGGGTACCAGGGAACGTGGAAACACTGAAACGGATATACAGGTGATCCGACAGCGTCTCCACGTCCTCCTGCACTTCCCAGCTCTGAACACAGCGCGCCAGGGCGGCGTCCGCGAACGTTACGTCCACGATGGAGCCGCCCTGTTGCCGCACGCACGTGTTCACCGATCCATGGTTGAGAACGGTCAATCCAGCGGTCAAGGCCCACTCCTCGACCGCCTCTCCTCGGACGTCAGTCGCCGGACATCCCCAAACCGTCGACTTGGCGTTGAGATCGCCGGCAACAATCACACGGGCAGTGCGCCTTCGCCCCACAAGCACACCGACTTCAAGCAGGAACTGCTCAAAGTCGGACAGGCTGCGGTTTGGCGAGAAGTACACACTGACCAGTGTGATGTCCCCCAAGACAGCAGCGACATAACCTCCACCTCGCACTACGTGCTCGAGTGGAGGCAATCCCGCCCCCGTCCGCGAAATCAACGCCGCCACGCCAGTCAGATCGCTCACCCAGTTGTCCCGGGGCGGAACCGAGTACGGCTCCGAGACCACGCCCACATCAATCAACCACTCTGCCATGCTCTGGAGCAACAGGTCCTGGGCCCTGGCAGAGTGATTGATGTTGGCCTGGAGAACACTAAGGGCCATCAGTTAGTGTTCATGGGCTCGCCAACTGGTCCCGCGGCTTGCGGGCGGGAAGGTCGCGAGGGGGCCTGGGGGCCATTGCGACTCTTCCTCTTGCTCCTTGATTGGGCGGTACATAGTGAACCGCCCAATCGGTGTTCCGCCGGTCTTCGCGCCGCTTCGCACACTGTGCAATGCGGGGCAGCGGAACACTGAGCAGACTGGTGGCCGGTTTGGCCGCAGCTAAAGCACTGAGTGCTCCGGTCCACCTCGGACTTGCACAAGGCGTGCGTGTGCCCAATATCGAGGCACCGGAAGCACCGCAGCGGGCGCGGCTCCAGCACCTTGACCTGAGCAGAGGTCCAGCCCACCAGGAGGCGACCTTGAGCCACCTTTTTGGCAGCAGCAATTGGGCAGCTTAACAAGAGCGAGCCCATACCGCCTGCTCCTTCGCGTATGGCACCCGCCTTTATGCCATCGGCCGCGCAGCCACCGGCTTTGGCTACCGCCTCCACCACTTCCTGAGCGGTGACGGAGTCATCCAGCCCCACGACGCGCATCTGAGCGCACTTTGTGGGTCTGGAGACTTTGACGACGTCTCCGCTCATCGACTCCCTTAACTTGGCAGCCAAGGAGTCGGCCTTCTCGGCGCTAGAGGCGCCCGCAACCTCCAGCACTCGCGCGCCGGTTGCCGCCTTGCGGATCTTGAGGCCAGAGATGCCGAGGCTCTGTAAGTCCACTTTGGACTTGGCCTCCCTCAAGATGTCCGCGTAGCTTGCTCCGCTCTCCACTGCCGCTGGCTGCAGCTGCACTACCACCGCAAATGTGCGCGGTGGGCGCAGCTTGGGAGCCTTAGGGCGTTGTGGCGGTTGAGCCGGAGCCGCCTTCTTCTTCCGGCCTCGGCCGACAACGGTCCAACCGTCACCAGCGGACCCTGAAGGTAGGGGTTGGGCCTCACTCTGGCCACCATTCCCTCCCCTCTTCCTCTTCCTGCCACCCCTCTTCCTCTTCCGAGGCGCAGGGTTCAAGCCGCTGGCAGCCGCTGCCGGGGCAGCGCGTGCAGTGCCAGTCGTCTTGGGTGCAGGAGCAACCAACTTGTTCGCCGCGGTTGCGACGGAAGTCCTCGCTGCGGCAGCGGACGCCTTCGCTGCAGCAGCGTATGTGGACGCGTTCTTTCGGTCCGCTGCCAGCGGTGGACGCATCACTCTCGGGGGCAGGAGTCTGTCCTCCAGACCTGCCAGTCTCGCATTGATCATGAAGCCAACTTGGCTTATGATCCGCGCGGCGAGGTCTTCACCCGGATAGGACGCGACTCGACTGCCCTCGGGCGGCGGCGGGACCGATGTTTTCGCCGGCTTGGTGCGCACAACTCTCGGAGCCGGCTCCGAGCGCAAGCTCTCTGCCGGCTGCTCGGGAGGCGCGCTCGCCAAGAGTGGCGCAGGCGCTGGCTGTGCCATGTCTTGGGATGCGGTCAAAGAGGCCTTCATTTGCCGCATCTCCTGCCGAAGGACGTCAATCTCCTTCTGCTGCTCGTCCAATGTTCTCTGCAGGCGGGCGTTCTGAGCCTGCAGGTTTCGCGTCTCGTCGCTCGACGTCGTGTCGCGCAGGACGTCCAAGACACTCACAATGAGTTTCGAGGACTCCTTTAAGGCGCGAACAAACGTGCCTTTCACCCGACCCGACTTGCAGGCCACGTTTTCAACAATCGCGGCCGCGTCTTTCGCCTTTTGGCACAGCTCGGCAACAGTCTCAGGGACGGCGTCCGAGCCGAGGTCTCTCCTCGGTGATTCAGACTCAGTCTCCAGAGATGTGCCAGAGCTTCGGAGGCGGAAAACCTTCTTGGCCGATTCGGCCACCTCTTTTTCGGCCTGAAGGATAAGCTCCTCCCGCATGGCGCGGTTGAGCTCAGCCTTGGCCTTGGCGAGGCCAACATACTCGCCCGTGGTGGGAGGGCGACCTCTACCTCGCTTGGCCCGCGCCCTTATGACAGGCGAGCCGGGCGTCGTTACCGACGCCCGGTCCTCGTCGTCAGAGGACGGTTCCGAGAGCGAAACTGGTTTGCGCTTGCGCCACAGTTTGACCTCTGGGAGGGAGGTCACGCTCTCCATAGAGCACACAGTCCTTAAACTACACGTTTCGTCCGAAGACGAAACGGTGAAAGGAATAATCCTGTGCTGCGCCGGCTGGGCACTTGGCCCAGGGGCAGCACCATCAGCACTAGATGCTGGAGTCAATTCTGGGGTTGGGATACGCTCCAACACCACCCGCGCTTCGGAAAGCGCAGACGGTGCTGGCGCGCGTGAGTCATGTCCGGTAGTGGCAAAAGCCTTGTCTGTCATGGGTTCACGGAGGCTCGGTGAGCCTACGAAGCGGTCGCAGTCCCCCCCACATACGATTGGGGACCTTAGACCGGATTCACCAGTTTCCTGGCTACCGGCGTGGGTAATGAATTCTTTGATCGCTTTACTCATGGTTGCTGTACCTCAGCAGGCGGTCTCTTTTATTAACCAGGGTGAGCTCCCTGGGGTGCCCTCACGGCCTGGAACGCCAGACCATACAGCCCCTCGTCGGGCACCACAAACTTAGGCTTTCGGTGATTTTTTCAGAGGTTGTCTTCCTCGCGGCCCCCTCCGCTCAATGCGGAGGCGGCCCCCGCTCCAGACAGCATTGCGTCTGGGCTACGGGTCGGGCCGACGGTGGCCGAAGCCATTGCCCGGCATTGCTGCCGGACCCGCCGCCCCTGCCAACGGTGGGCCGAAGCCCCTGTCATCTGGCCGAGGCCAGAGACGCCGTCGGATGGTCACCCTCCTGTGTCCACTCTGCGCACCACCTCGTCCCTGCAGAGGGCCACGAGCGAGAGTGACTCCACCACGCTGTTTTGGTCCGCGCCGGCCGAAGCCGGTACCCCCCCATATCTGGGGGGGCATTCCCCTATCCGCCACCTGGGGACGCGCCCGATGGGAGATCAGCAACTCCACACGGGGCCCAACCAGGACCTCTATTTACCCATCCTGAGGTAGAGTTACCTAAGCAAGTGGTGTCTTCCACTTTTCACCTGTTCTTAGCTGACCCTTCCTTTTACAAACCTGGGCCTATAAATGTTCTCCTTGGAGCCGATATCATCGGATCCCTTCTGCGGCCCCAGATTAGTATTTTGCCTTGTGGTCTCACAGCCTTATCTACCGTATTCGGGTTTATCCTTTCTGGTCCCGTTCCAGGACGTTTCTGTGATCTTGAGCCACCTATGACGGGTGTGTCACTATCTCAGATCGTAGAAAAGTTCTGGAAAATTGAAGAAGCCCCTCAGTTGGATGTAGCTAACCCCTTAGATCAAGAGTGTGAGACTATCTTTAAAAATACTACCACCCGTGGAAGGGATGGTAGATTTGTAGTTCGTCTTCCTTTCCTACAGGATCGGCCTTGCCTTGGTGATTCCAAAACTACTGCCTTGCGTCGATTCCATAATTTGGAAAAGCGTATGCAAGCAAACTCTGAGTTTCGCGATAAGTATGTGGCCTTAGACCTTACTCGCGAGCATTATTTTATCCCGCATCATGGAATTTTTAAAACTGGTGGAGACAAGATACGTGTGGTGTTTGACGGTAGCAGCTCCACTTCCTCTGGCATCTCCCTCAACCACTGCTTGCATACAGGCCCTAAACTACAGAGAGATATTTCCCATATTCTCCTAAACTTCCGTAGACACGAGGTAGTATTTGTCACGGACATTCGGATGATGTTCCGCATGACCTGGATCCATCCCGAGGACAGAAAGTACCAACTTGTGCTCTGGCGTGCGGATCCTTCCCAACCTCTCCTTGCCTACGAACTCAACACCAACACATACGGTTTGCGATCAAGCCCCTTCATATCCATTCGTGGTGTATATCAGGATCGCGGGTGTATTTCTCAGATCAGCCTAAATATATTGCAGTTATTTGGTACCTTCTGTGTACTTTTACGTACCTCTCCTGAAAATCTGTGTACCTACGTCCATACAATGATATTTTGAATATTAGGTACACCCGCCATCATGATGTCAGAACCGCGGGTGTACTGTTAACCAATATATGTACCTTAGTACACTGTTTAACTACATTTGGTACCTTTTGTGTACCTCAAGAAACAAGTATTAAACCAATAAAATACGGTATACTTTGTGAGAAATTTAAAAAAAAAACTTTTTTTTTGCACTGTGATTGTGCAATCAATACAAAAGTACCTACTTACCTCAATTTTTTTTCTGATTCGATTCCCAGTAAGCCACATTTGTGCCTACATGTTCAATGCGGTGATTCTGGGTTCGAATCCTGGTATAGCCAAAAAATAGTACACATACAATGTTGAGGCTCTGGGTTCGATTCCCGGTAAGGACATAATAGTAGATGTTTAATGTGGAGGTTCTGGGTTCGAATCCCGGGATGGGCATAGTAGTATATGTTTAATGTGAAGGTTCTGGGTTCGATTACTGATTTTTTTAAGTAAAATAGTAACGACGTAAAAGAGAAAAAAATGTTTTTTTGAAATTTCTCAGAAAGTATACCGTATTTTATTGGTTTAATACTTGTTTCTTGAGGTACACAAAAGGTACCAAATGTAGTTAAATAGTGTACTAAGGTACATATATTGGTTAACAGTACACCCGCGGTTCTGACATCATGATGGCGGGTGTACCTAATATTCAAAATATCATTGTATGGACGTAGGTACACAGATTTTCAGGAGAGGTACGTAAAAGTACACAGAAGGTACCAAATAACTGCAATATATTTAGGCTGATCTGAGAAATACACCCGCGATCCTGATATACACAATAATTCTGCTGTAAGAAATTACATTTAGCCAAATTTAGAGTTAGGCTTGCCTTTTCTATCAACTGTAAAACCCTTTCTTACCTATCCAGACACTCTTCTACATCCTTTTCGAAAGTAAATACGTCATCGATGTAAGCAGTAGCTCCTGAGAACCTAGCGAAACCAATACCTTATTCATCAGCCTTTGAAATACGGCTGGTTCGTTGCCAACCCAAACGGCATACGATTAAATTCATATTGGCCGTCTGGGGTGATAAAGGAAGTTAAGGGTTTCGATTCTTCTGCAATAGGCACCTGGTAGTATCCAGATGCCAGATCCAAAGTTATAAAGTAGGCCTGCCCCACTAATCGAGCAATCTCGTCTTCAATCACTGCCATCGGGTACCTTATCTTAACTGTCATTGAATTCAGAAACCTATAATCAACACAGAGCCTTTGTTTACCGTCCTTCTTACGAACCAACATAATTGGACTCGCATATTCCGATACAATTTCTCGTACAATCCCCGCATTCATCATCTCACCAACCATTTCTCTTACTTGTTGTCATTCCTTGTGCGACAATATGTAAGGCCGGTAAACCACAGGACGCTCAATATTCAATTCAATTTTCATTTCAGTCATATTTGTACATCCCAACCCCTCTAATGATTGCGCGAAGCAATGCCTATATTCGTTCAAAATGTTAAATAGACGTCGTTTATGTGGCTCTTCAAGCGTTTTTGCTAAAGTTAACATCTTTAGGTTCTATACCTAAATGCTCGCCAACGAGGTCTGTGGGTGATGTACAAATATGATTGACAATCTGAACTCTATTTCATCTACCTATAATATCACCTTCATCAATATAACAAAAGCTGACAATGGGGTAATATGAACAAAGAGCTGACCTTCCTCTACTTTGTATAACCCGCCGGCTATCG
Source organism: Pectinophora gossypiella (assembly GCF_024362695.1). Lineage (NCBI taxonomy): Eukaryota > Metazoa > Arthropoda > Insecta > Lepidoptera > Gelechiidae > Pectinophora > Pectinophora gossypiella. The sequence goes on from NW_026063282.1 coordinate 25,348, forward strand.
TGAATTCTCGGTTTGGCTTCCCCACGACTCTTCCGCTAAGCCTAACATATCAATTAATCACAACATCAGTACGAGCTCTGATAATCGCCTCTCCACTCAATCTTGCGCATGAAGCGGAGACGACCTTTACACTCGCAGTATCACCACTACCACCGTTAGCAAAAGGGAATTCATCATCATAATAAAACCTCAATTCGTTGGCATTCTTGAATACCAGCACCTGCTTCTGTTCGGTGAAGGACTGTCCTACTAATATCGGACAATTGAGCAGATTACTGTCAACCACGTGACACAAAACATCCGCACTAACACCGTCGATGCATAAATTAACCTGTGTCCTGCCCATGGACAAAATAAAATCACTACCAAAACTTTTAGTGGAGTCGGGGGTTGATCACAAGTCTACCCCAAAATCAGTGTCGTTGTTTGTTTTATGAGCGAAACTTCGCTACCGAAATCTATAAACGATTTCATAGAGGTGTCATTTACCCTAACTGTATTGAAATATTTTGAGCCCGACTTAGAGGTAAGTATGCGCATGATTTTAGGAATGTTACCTAGATTATCACGGTTTTCAAAAAGGGACTCTGCAAGTTTCCATTTTATGACCGAACCTACGACATCCTGGACATTGGACCAGAGGTTTGGGGCATTTAAGATACGGGTAACCTTTTTCTATACAGTTAAAACAAAATAATTCGTAACTTGAATTTTTTTTTTTTTTTAAATCTTAACTGATTTATCCCTATTGTCATTATTACTTCCCGCTGTGGATTCAGTCGACTACTTTGCTTTATTAAAATGAAAGCGGTCGGGCGGCGGTTGGTTCTCCTTATAACTCATCAGAAAATGGAGTTGATCAGGCTGCGTACATCGTAACGCTTATCGCTGGATCTAATTGTCTTGTCACTTAATCCGTGGATAATGCAGTCCACGGCTCGTTTCCCTTCGATGTCACACCGGTTCACGATGGCTAATTCTTCATAATAATAAACCTCTAGCGGTTCACCAAACCTACTCTTTCGCCTAAGCGTATCCTCCAGGGATTGGCCATAATCATGTTCAAAAGGAAATGCGTCTAACCACTATAGCTGCCATTCTGCCCAGCTGTACAAAATAGAATTGAAGCTTTCATACCAAACTTTGGCCAACCCCTGCAGTTTCTGCATTGCGAAGTAGATAACGGTTGTTCTCATCCCATCCGTAAACAGTGGCACACTCATTAACTTTCTTTAACCAAGTATCAATCTTTTGACTTTTCGATGAGGGTCCAAATTCGGGTAACATGGTTCATAATACTACTGGAAGGATGTGATGTGGCGACTGCTGTCGGATTAGGTTAAGATCTTAAGTTAACTAATGATTCAACAATATTAAGAACATCTTTAGATGAAAATGTAGGGCTATCTGACCTTTCTATTCCCTTAGCTGCCGACGAACGTCGCACCTCCTGCCCTTCGCCGCGACGTCGTTGGCTGTGTCGCTCGTTGTGCCGACGCGTGAAGCGACGTCTCTCTCCGGCTGCACTCCCGGCTCTCTCTCCGGCTGCGCTCCCGGCTTGTATCGGCTCGGCTCGGCTGCGCTCCCGGCTTGTATCGGCTCGGCTCGGCTCATCTCGGCTCGTCTCGGCTCGTCTCGGCTCGGCTCGGCTCGTCTCGGCTCGTCTCGGCTCGGCTCGGCTCGGCTCGTCAGTCGTCTTCGTGGAACGATCTCGTCTTCAAGAGGCATAATCTGGAACTCGAAAACATTGGAACATGTAAATATTCTTCAGATAACCCTATAATATTTTGGAATGTGATGAATATATATATGTCGTGGCCAGATCATAGAATTGACCATTTCATGAAATGATCGACCATTTCATGAAATGGTCGTATTTCATGAAATGGCCAACTTCAACTGACCATATCGTTTAAACGTCAGCGTTTAATGATATTTCCATCCACGTTTGGCCATATCATTAATGTAGGGTGTCCATGATAAGTGGTGTAATAAAAACGCGAAATAAGGTAGGAAATAATGTATTACTCTGGTACAAAGTACAAAAATGTTTAAAAGTCAATTAAAAATTAAAAAGTCATTTTCGATTAACGGAGTGTTGATGTAGTTGACATATACGCCGTAACTGCATCTCGCTTTGAAGTCGTCGTCATATTTTTTGACACTATTTCATGCCATTGGTCATCATTCAGTATACTTTTAGTATGTAAGATAAACATACTGGCGGCGTAGGGGTGGCCCAAGGGCCACCCCCGCCGCACCCTAACCTACTGTTATGCCTTGTAAAAATATTAAAAAAAAGGATTATGATAATTTAAATTATGACAAAAACATTTATGCGTTTTAATAGAATCCTGTTTCAAGTAGTTAATGCCATCTGCGGCATATCTACAATAAGTCACGTCAAAAAAAGAAACTTTACGGACAGTAGGATCGTCTATATTTTTCTTTTTTAAAATTAATATCTCTTCATTCGCAGTTTTAATTATATCATATTTTGAAATCCAATAATAGTCCATTGATTTACGTAGCGTGGTCACTCGACCTTCATTATTTGCCATATAACCTAAAAATAAAAATAAAGTTGCTGTCTACTGTTAATACGAGTTTTCTTTTCACCTTAGTGTCAAAACATTGCTTCAATGCACTTTTATCTTGTATTTGCTCATTATTATTCGTATTATTCGCGTTCACACAAGAATAATTATTGTCCGCCGCCATTATGCAAAACATAAACAAAGCGACACCAGCGCCACTACCGGTGGATAATGTTACTATTTTACGATAAGATCGCTAACGTTTGGCCATATCATGAAGTAATCATGCATTTAGTTGGTCATATCGTTAAACGTTTTGTGTTCATTGATCTGGCCAAACCACATCATGATGTGGCCAACGAATGTTGTTCTATTTCATGAAATACGACCATTTCATGAAATGGTCGATCATTTCATGAAATGATCAATTCTATGATATGGCCACGATATATATATATATATATGTATATATTTATACAGATATATTTCCAAAGTAAAATATCTCAAAAACGGTGTATCCTGATTAACACATATGGATACGATCCCACTTCTGAAATGTAGTAAGACCACGGTAACATGATCATTAACTAACATACGGATACCTGGATATACATAAAGCTGCCTCAGGTACATCCATACTAATATTATAAATGCGAAAGTAACTCTGTCTGTCTGTCTGTCTGTCTGTCTGTTACTCTTTCACGCCTAAACGGCTCAACGGATTTTGATGAAATTTGGTATGGTGATAGATGATAACCTAGAAATGGTCATAGGCTATAAATAATCACGCCATCGTTCTTAGGGGGTAGGCAGTTGGCAGATAACTAAATTGATTTAGTGATTTGTAGTCGTTTTTGTTGGGACTTTTGCTCTTTCACGTCTAAACGGCTGAACGGATTTTAATGAAATTTAGTAAGGTAATAGTTGGTTATCTAAAAACGGTTGTACGATCAAATTGATCAGGTCATCGTACTTAGGGGGTAGGAAGTAGGCAGAAAACTGAATTGAGTTAGTGATTTTTTTATGGTTTTTGCTGGGAGTTTTGTCTATCATGCCTAAACGGCTCAACGGATTTTGATGAAATTTAGTTAGCTGATAGATAGTAATCTAGAAAAGGATATGGCCTATTAATATTTATGCTATCGTACTTAAGGCGTAGGCAGTAGACAGAAAACTAATTAGGTTAGTGATTTTTAATTGTTTGTTTTAAAAGTTTGCCTCATTCACGCCTTAACGTCTGAACGGAATTTTATAAGACTTGGTTAATTTAAAGATAGGATCTTAGGCACGGACACAGGCTACTTTTTATGGCGGGAAAATACCTCATTCCCGCGGAAATCTACATTTCGTGATCGTGTCAAGAAGCGCATGACGCCATAGCTACTGGAATGATTTCGATGTTTTTTTTTTAAACTGAGTGACTTCAAGTTAGTATTTGATCACTTTTCTAACTTAGAGGGTAGGTAGGCGCCATAATTTAGGGAATTTATGATAAAATTTTGATGCAACTGTCTTTATTAAACAGTTATATCTCATTCCTACAGGAACCTACACATAGCTATAGCTAGCTATCTATTAACATTAAAACTCTTTCTAGAATCACATTACGCCAATTAATTGATCTGATTTGTATAAGTTTTTTTATTCAACTGACTGTTACATTACATACAGATAAAATCTAATTACTTACACCACATAATTAATATAGTACTACATGACTAGCTACGCTTTAAACTTGAGGAGGTAATTCGATAGACATTTATACGAACTTTAAGCCCAGTAATCAATCATAGTAATAAGGTAATACTCATTTTAGACAAAGAAACGGATAGGTAATCAGTTCGTCAACGAAATTATAACACCTACACTTAGTTTGTTTACTATTCAACTGTTGTAAAATATTATAAATGCGAAAGTAACTCTGTCTGTCTGTCTGTCTGTGTGTCCGCTTTCCCGCTTAAACCTCTCAACCGATTTTGATTAAATTTGGCACAGACAATCTTTAGACCCTGAGAAAGAAAATAGGATACCTTTTATTGCGAAAAGAAGGGACGAAGAGATTGAAATAGGGGTTGAAAGTTTGTATGGGATATTTTAATTTTAAAATATAAATCCATGAAACTTTATATTTAAGCACTTGATAAAAAATAATTAAACATTTGTTCTAGCGTTGCTGAAATTTCGACCAGTGAGGGGGTGAAATGAGGGTTGAAAGTTTGTATGGGAGTTCGTCATTTTTGGGGATAAAACCACGAAACTTTATATTTAGGAACTTGATAAGAAATAAAAAAACAATTTGTTAAAGCGTTTTTGAAAATTCGATCTTTGAGGGGATGAAATAGGTGTTGAAATTTTTTATGAGGTTCGTCATTTTTCAAGATAAAAATATTAAATTTTGTGTTTAGGCACTAAATAACAAACAAAAAATCGTTTGTTCAAGCATTTTGAAATTTTTACCAGTATGGGGGTGAAATACGGGTTGAAAGTTTGTATGGGTATTCGTCATTTTTGAAGATAAAACCATGAAACTTGGTACGTAGGTCTCTTAGGATGTGCAGAGTTTTTCAACAAACGGATTTTCCGAAATTCGAACGGAACGGAACGGATTCGGAACGGGAACTACGAAGCCAAACTTTTTGTATACAAAATATTAACCACTGAACCTAGGAACATGATATTTAGTAGTTTTGGGTGTATCAAGTTAAAAAAAATTTGGCTTTTGTAGATAAAGTTCCTTTTAACGAATACTCTGCATCGCCGCCACTGCCGTCGGTCGTCGTTCGTCGTCGCGCACATTCGCCGAAGTGTGGCGGCAGTCAACGGCGCTGTCTTGTGGTGGGGGAGCGCACGTGGTGTATACGTGGCCTGCTCGCGAGTGTCGAGTCCAAACAATCTCCACATTTTAACAAATAATAACAAAATAGCAAACGTTGTGTACAAAAAAGTTTTAAATTAGGTCATTTTAAAATATTTTTGTACACAACGTGACGCTGACCCCTGTAAGTGTCTTGGACATAAGGGACCGATAAATATTCCTAGGTAATTTCTGCCACTCAATGGAATACATAGGTACCTTATAACTACTGTAAACAGATATTTTTTATTTTTTTTTAAATATACCTACTTACTCTCTTTTAATCACATGCTATACCGTTCCTTTTATATAATCCTTAATATTCAAATTAAAAGTACGCAGACGAAGTCGCGGGTACCAGCTAGTGCTCTATAAATAAAACAACCATTGAAATAATAAATAATAAGTATTTTGGTTACTTACTCTAAATTTCCAAAACGCACGCGTGCTCAAACACAAGTGTACACGTGTTCAAAATGGTACGTCTGCCTTCGATGCGTGCTCGAATCAAAAGAAGCCCAATGAAAGACAAACACGCCTTTTTATACCCTTTCTCCTAGTGTTGCCATATGAAGGCAACACAAATTCGCACAAAATTACAGAAAACCTAACAATTATATAGCTACCTAAAAAATATTTGATTCTTTTTTAAAAGTATACTTGTATTGTATTATGAAAGAGAGATAAATTCAAAGTGAATGCTCCCTAAATGTCTTTAATGACCTCTCTATGAAGGAGTCAGCAATGTACTGCGATCTCGAGGCGGACAATATCTTCCACTGGCTAACAGTGCCTATTGTGGCAATCTGTACCTAATAGAGGAACTGTCATACTAAAAAAAGTTAATACATATATTATTTACCTCACTGGGATAAATCCTTGCAGCCACTTCATCCCTCTCTGGACCTGTTAGTAAGTGTGTGTGATGCACTTTCTTTGTTAATGAAAGATCGTTATCTTTGACCGGTTACAAATACAGCTGCAATTCTAAGTATTTGTATTGTTAGTTAAAAGTATTTATTATATTAGGTTTAAGTTGAAAACGGCGAAAACAAACTTAAAACGTTGATTGACAATGACATGACACAAAGTAGGTACGTTTAGAAACTATAACTCCACACCATTTTCCAAAGATGATTTTAACAGTTTTAGATAACGGAATAATAAAAGTTCAATAATAATAGTAACAGCAGTTGGTAGAAGGGTTTAACACTTTTGATTTTATGGTTATTTTTTTTTTTAATTTTAATAATTTAATAATAATAACAATAATAATAAAAAACAGAATGTAAATCCACCACAGGCTTCGTCAGTACCAAGATTCATATTCAAAAAAATAATAATTAAAAAAAAATAAAATAAGGGAAAGCATACTCAAATCATACATAATAAAATCCGCACAAGCTTCGTCAAAATATAAAAACAAAACCACAGCAGGCTTCGTCCAAAACCACCTACTCTAGAAGCCCACTCCGGACCACTTCCGGCTCAAAGCTACCCATTAAACTGGCCGCATTCCCACGTTGAACAGCTAGTGAAATGCGCTGAACCAAAAACGATCCGGAGCGCGGATCATGCCCCTTCTCACGCAACCGCCTCCCCAGCTCCCTAACGAAATCCAATGCCTCGCTACCCCATGGGCCCCCAGTCTCAACGGCAAAGGGCAAAAAGCAATAGTTTGGACTCAAATTAGCATATTTTACATGCTTTGCCCTTGCCGCTGACTCCGCAGCCGCTCCTGCCGTCCGAATAGTACCGGAGAGATGCGACGCAGCATAAGTGCTAACGCACGTCGCATCCCACAGCAGACTACGCCCCCGCTCCCATGGGACCAAAGACAAACCGTCCGGACGCTTACCGTCCGCACGGCTCAAACCTGGCGGCTCCAGAACGCAGGGGATGTTCGCTGACACCAAAGCACGACGGAGAATGTCATTAAGGGCTCCGTGTCGCGAAAACCTGCCAGCGGACCTGATGCAGCAAAGAGCATGGTGCCCATCAGCCTCAACACGCACCCCACAAATACACCTGTGAGGGATACACACATTACAGCCCAAACGATACGCAACGGCGATTCGTGTAGTATCCCTGTCTAAAAGTGTTCCTAATTGCGGGGAAGGCAGAGCATGAAGCCAAGCGCCCGACTCCGGCCTAGCAGCTGCCTTCAAGCGCGCCAAACCAGGCCCAGACGAACGCTGTAACAAATCATCAAAAACAATCTTGCACAGTTTTTCATCCCAATCCCTCTGAGCCCCCAGGCGGTCCGGAGCCGACTGGTTAGGGCATAACCTATTCCACTCGCTTAAAGCCTGGTCCACGAACGGAATCGCCAGTCTGTCACCATCAATACGGAGAATCTGAGCGACCAGACCGCGAACACCATACGCGGAACCAAGAAAAGCGGCAACACCCGTACCCTTCATTCCACGAATGCCAAGACCCCCATGCCTAATCGGTAAAGATGCCTGGGACCACTGATCGTTATCTAATGAAATATTAAGAATATTCTCTAAAATTCCTCTCAAACATAAATCCCAAGATTGAACCTGTGTAGGATACAGCCACGAAGGGGAAGTCCTTAGGGTATAGGTCAACTTGGGCATGGCAAGGCAACTCCTGAGCAAAACTAATGCTACACTGTTGTGAAGCTGCTTTAAGTGAACCTTCCGGGAATTCAGCATATCCCCCTTCGCCGATAAAAGTGACGGCACCCCCTCGGCAAAGATTGAGGCTCCCAACAAAGAAAGTGAATCCCTGCTTTTATTCTGCAAGCCCGGCAACAGTACCTCGAACTGCGAAAAAACTGACTGAACGCCTTGACTACAACCATAAAACTCACATTTTTGCGCATTCACTTCCAAGCCCATTGCCGATAGATTTCGGAGAAGGACCGGAATGTCACTTAAAACTACCTCTGGAGGCCCGCCAATGGTCCCGTCATCCAAATACCACAGATTAAGGGGTTACTGGATCGAAACGACCGCCCTCTGCAACGCCAGGCTGAAAATTAGCGGACCTAAGGGATCGCCCTGCTGAGCACCCACTTGCGATGGAATTGTGCTACCGCCATAGAACAACTTGCTGTGAGAACAGTAACACTGATGCAAAAATGGATACAGAGAAGGTATATGCTCTTTAACCTCCGCCAGCATTGTATCCCGCTCTAAGCTATTAAAAGCATTTTTAATGTCCAGCTTTACGATTACTGCATCAGCGTTACTGTTATCACTGACAAAAGTACGTGTGGCATGAATAGCCGCCTCACAGCCCAAAGGCGTCCCAAAACCAAGCTGATGAGGCTGTAAATATCTGGCCCTGTTCTCCCTCGTGGCTAAGCAACCCAACTTCGCAACTAGGCGACGAAATGTACTGCCCACCGCTATTGGTCTTATTCCACCATCACTTTTCGCCAAGGCACACAACGTTGCGCCATATAAGTAAGGGCAAACCTCACTATCTAGGGTCCCCCGAAGCAAAAAATTGCACAACCTGGTAAGCGATGCTAATAGACGACGGCCATTGTCACCCGCAGCAGGCGACGTTAACTCCTTAAGATGCTGTGGTCGAATCCCATCCAGACCAGCAGCAGAGCCGCTATAAAAAGAGGAAATAGCCCCCTCAACATCCCCGTCCGACACGGTTAAATACGGGAAAGATATGTCCGGTTCACTGGGCATAACTAAAGAGCGCGAAGGGGCCGGATGCTTAGCACGCAAAGACGAAAGCGTGTTATCGTCCGCTGGCGCAAAAGTGTCATCCGATGTTATAAGCCTAACAGCTCCCCTCAAATCCCCCTCAAAAACCTTAGCCTCAATTGCCCTATACACACTGTAGGGCTTGATGACGCGCGGCCCCGAAGAGAGAAAGCTTACGTTACCAGAAGTAACATTCTCCTTTACCTTTACGGTTAAACCCCTGTTGTCTGCCCTATTAGGTACCCGCAAAGCCACATATGCAAATGTAAATAACTTATACCAATCCTGCTTATCATTTGAGTTAACACAATTATTAATTATATCATGCAGCTTAGCCGCCGCACAGCTGCGCGCCCCCTTCGGGATGTGCTTTAAAACCCTAACATCCTTCTTTAATATATGCAAGTCTTCCAAACTTCCCGTCGTGGATGGTAAAAGACCTTCATCTGAACCTTGATTCGACATCAATACATGCCCATCCCTGTGCATACGCCCTATATGAATATTGAGGCCATGGGACCCTGCAAACCGACGAGAAGAGCTAGGGCAGTGAGGACAGGGCAGACGCAATGGCTCATCCATTGCTTAACACAATAGAAGTAAATTAAATAAAACAAACTTTACACATCTAACCTTTATCCGCAAAAAGCATCGTCAAAAACTCTAGTAAATACCATGCAATAGCACTTAAAATTAATTAATATAAAATAGAACAAAACATGTCAAAATAATAATAATAATTAATTTCATTTATAAAAATAGTGCAACTAAAAAAAATAAATAATAATAACCTTTAATAAAACTGTCGCAAACATTCAACAATGAAATATTAAATAAAACTAATTATATAAATATATTCCATATGCATCAAAATATATGTTTCCAAATCTTAAAACCTATCAACGAGTATTACATAATGGTGTAAAAACAAAAAGCACCACAATACGACTTATCAAAAAAAAAGAAAAAAAAAATATAATAAAATTACAATTAAAACCAAAAAGTAAACTTAAAAATAAAATAAAATAATAATAATAATCAAATAATGGCCCCGATTCCTGCAAACACCGCCTAATTTTATTTTAAGTTATATCCGTCATTTTCATATCCGTCGAAAAGGAAAGGGACGGATGATTCACAGCTCTTAATTTTAGGAAGAATGAGTAAATGAATGTGGGATAAGTAAGAGGCTGAATGTTGATTTCTGAACGAAGACGAATAAAGAAAAGATGGATGAGTGACTTGAAATGAACGGAGTGAAATGAACGGTGTGAACGGATTGAGATGACTGACTGATTTTTGAAAAGAGACGTTGGGTGAGAGTCGAGGTGGAAGGGTGTTATTTTTTGATCTGCGTTAATCGTTAATATTTTCAATTAAAAAAGTGTAATGTCTGCGCGCTTATTAAGTAGAAAACAATAAAAAAAAGTGTTAAAGGTGCTAACGTGTTTAATTCTCGCCCGACGATCCCACAATTTTGGGGGCTCGTCTAAAGAAGAGGGCGCAGACATTCAGCACGTGTCGGAAAGGTGGCGGCCGGCGCGGCGAAATATATTTGATAATTACAAGGCGATCAACAACTGTTTTACGACGACAAGGATATTTGTAACACGGATTAATACGGATTAAGTATATTTGATTTGATTTGATTTGATTTGATTTGATTTGATTAATGATGTCAAGGGAAAAAGGTGATTATTACGAAGCCACTCAGCAACCACAATCCACCATGTTAGCAATGACGGCAGACCTGGTGAACCGGTTTAATGGACAAGATGGAACGTATTCCGTGGATAAATGGATATCTGAGATCGAAGATAATGCAGAAATCTTCGGATGGACTCCATTACAGCAACTGCTCGTAGCGCGACGTTCACTTACCGGTACTGCAGAGTTGTGGCTAAAATCAGAAAAAACTTTCAAGACATGGGACGACCTAAAAACAGCTATATCCAAGGAATTTTCAAGCACATTAGATGCTAAGGCGATACATGAGCTAATGAGCGCACGGAAAAAGAAAAAAGATGAAAGTTGTTTGGACTATCTTTTAGTTATGAAGGAGTTGGGAAAAAGAGGAAAACTTCCCGATTATGTCGCTATAAAATATATAGTTGACGGAATTATGGATTTAGAATCGAACAAAATCATGCTATACGGAATTAAGACCTATGGAGAACTCAAGGAAAAAATACAAGTGTACGAATTATTGAAAGCTAAGACAAGAAAACAATATCAAGAACGTCAAGAAAAACAAAATCATCATGAAAACAAAACTACTTTCATACGTTGTTACAACTGCGGAGATAAGGGTCATTCATCGACGGATTGTCCTAACAAAAGTAAGGGGGCAAAATGCTACAAGTGCAATGAGTTCGGACATATTGCTACATCATGCAAAAATAAGACGGAAATGACGAATAACAGCCAATCGCGAAGCAACGGAAATTATAAGGCATCATGGAATTTCGGAAGACCGAATGTGAACGGAAGATCGCAGTGGCGCCAATCTTATCAATCTCAGAATGAACCAGCGTCAAGTGCGACAACTTCAAAAAATACAACGGCGATGTTCGGAGCGATGGAATCGGCGAAACTCATTTCAAGCGAATACGATGACAGCGGTGATGGCGGCAATATGCAAAATCAAGCTGACAACTTTGACGTTAGAAAGAATGAATGTATGGAGCGGAATGTCAAGATGACGTCTTCATTTTTGAACGAGAGCGAGATAGGCGTGTCCGATGTTTCAACAAACAAGATTGAGGTTATGAAAAATGAAATTATTGCGCGTAAGCCGGAAAAAAATATTGAACTGTGCGGTAAACAAATAAATGCATTAATCGATTCGGGTAGTGACATGAACTTGATACGTGACGACTTTTGTTCAACGATTTGTGTGGAAAAATACGACGAAAACATAACAATGCGTGGACTTGGCGATTCGTGTGTAAGATCTTTGGGACTTATTAAGATAGATTTCTGTGTAGATGATCGTAAATATTATCAAGTGACCTTTCATATTGTTCCAAAAGAGTGTATGCCATATAAATTGATAATTGGTCAAGAATTTTTGAAAACTGTAGTAATGGTTATGAAAGAAGGATCAGTGTGGTTATTTCCGAAAGACGAAGAGTGGTTGACGAATGTTAATTGTTTTCCTTGCACTGTTGATCTATTACGTACCGTCAGCGATCCAGCTCTGAAACAAGAAGTTATCAAGTTAGTAGAAAATTACCAGCCAAAGCAGACCAAAGAAGTACCAGTGGAATTGAAGAACATTCTCAAGGACGACATACCTGTGGCACAGCGACCGCGGCGTGTTTTTGTTAAGGAGCAAGAAGAAGTCGACAAGCAGATAGAACAGTGGTTGAAAGACGGAATTATAAAGGTTAGTTACTCTGATTATGCTAGTCCTCTGGTTTTAGTGAAAAAGAAGGATAATACCATAAGGATTTGTGTGGATTACAGGCTACTGAACAAGAAAATAATAAAGGATGAATACCCATTACCAATTATAGACAATCTTATTGACAAACTGACTAATGCAAAAGTGTTTTCAGCTCTTGACTTGAAAAATGGTTATTTTCATTTGAAGATTAACAAGGAGTGTACAAAATATACAGCTTTTGTTACCATGACAGGGCAGTATGAATTTTTAAGGGCACCATTTGGTTTGGCTACGTGTCCTAAGGTTTTCATGAGATATATCACAGCTATTTTCAGGGATTTGATATCACGCGGTATTGTAATGATATTCATAGATGATTTATTAATTCCAGCAAAGAACGAAGAAGAGGCGGTTCAGCGTTTAACAGAAGTACTTCAGATTGCATCAGAATATGGACTGAATATTAATTGGCAAAAATCACAACTTATGGTGAAGAAAGTAGAATACCTTGGACATGTTATACAGAATCGAATAGTAATGCCTTCTCCAGAGAAAACTGAGGTAGTATTGAAATACCCAGAACCACAGAATATCAAACAACTACATAGTTTTTTGGGGCTATGTTCTTACTTCAGAAAATTCATTCAAGGATATGCACAGATAGCGCAACCATTAACAGATTTATTAAGAAAAGACAAACAGTTTCATTTCACAGAAGAACATAAACAAGTTTTTAGAACTCTCAAAGAAAAATTAGGAAATGATCCAGTACTAAGAATATATGATCCCACGGCGATCACAGAATTACATACCGATGCTTCTTGTACAGCTTACTCAGCTATTATTGATGCAAAAGTGCAATTAAGATGGAGAGTTGCATCCAGTTCATGACATGAGTCGAAGAACAACAGAAGCAGAAAGCAAGTACACAAGCTATGAGCTAGAGGCTTTAGCCATCATAGAAGGCGTCAAGAAATTCAGGCACTACCTACATGGAATATGTTTCAAGATAGTCACAGATTTTCAAGATAGTCACACACAAATGAAATTGAACAAGAAAGATTTGGCTATGTCTACAAGAATTGCACGTTGGATTCTGTTACTCCAAGACTATGATTTTACTATTGAACATCGAAGTGGTATAAAAATGCGACATACTGATGCATTGTCGTATTCCATACGTTGCTGTAACAACAACAGACCTACACAAGGAGCTACAGTGTGCCCAAGAAAGTGATGATGGTTTGAAGGCAATTAAAGACGTACTGACACAAGGAAAATCATATAATGACTACTATCTACATCAAGGCTTACTATGTAAAGGACCAGATCAGGCATTAGTGGTTCCCAGGAAGATGGAAAATGAAATCATAAGAAGAGCTCATGAAAATGGTCATTTTGCAAAAAAGAAGACTATGGAATTGATTAGAAAAGACTACTACATAGATAACCTAGAAAGGAAAATAACTGAGTTTATATCAGCATGTGTACCTTGTATTTTAGGAAACAGGAAAGAGGGAAAGCAAGAGGGATTTCTACATCCACTGAATAAAGAAAATGGACCATTACACACATTACATGTGGACCATATTGGCCCTCTAGCAGAAACTAAGAAGAAATATAACCATATATTGACTGTTGTGGATGGATTTACAAAATTTGTTTGGATTTTTCCAGTGAAAACAGTAACATCTAAGGAAACTATTGAAAAACTATTGATTTTACAACAGACATTTGGAAATCCAGTTAGAATTGTCAGTGACAGGGGTACAGCATTCACTAGTAAGGATTTTGAAGAGTACTGCACTAATGAAGAAATTAAACACTGTAAAATAACTACAGGAGTGCCAAGAGGAAACGGACAAGTGGAGCGTATTCACCGTACAATAATATCAGTACTTACCAAGATGAACATTGAAGATCCATCACACTGGTATAAGCATACTAGTAAACTACAGAGAGCTTTAAATAGCACCTACCATAGAAGCATAAAAACAACACCATTTGAACTACTTACTGGAGTTAAAATGAGACAGAAAGAAGACCTACAGCTTATAGATATGTTAAAAGAAGAATATATTAGTAATTTTATAGAACAGAGGGAAGAAACAAGGAAAAGAGCTAAAGAACAAATACTAAACATACAAGAAGAAAATAGAAGAAATTTTGATAAGAAAAGAAAAGACAGCACAAAGTATAAAATAGGAGATTTAGTTGCTATTAAAAGAACACAGTTTGGAACAGCTATGAAGCTAAAAGCAAAATATTTGGGACCCTACAAGATAACAGGAATAAATGGAAATGATAGATACAATGTAGAGAAGATAACAGATACTGGTGAAGGACCTAAGAAAACCACTACATGTGCAGAGTATATGAAGAAATGGGAGAGAAATTAAACACCATATTTTAGGTAAATGTAAAATTTAATTATGTTTTTTTGTTCCAGGTTTTCACAATTTACTATACAGTATGAAAGGGATGAATGTTGGTTTTTTTTTTTTTTTGTAATTTCTTTATATTATTTAACACTATTAAAAGAAAGTCACTAGATAATAGGTACTTACCAATGGTTGTTCAGTTATAAATTATATACTTACTTGTAAACAGTTCCTATAATGATAAGACTTAAGTGATAAGGTCTATTTTTTTATAATTTAAAAAAAAGTTTACTTATAACATAAAAATAGTTTATGTGGTCAAGACTACAACATTGTTTTGTTATTTAAAAAAGCTATAATACTTTTATATCATACTTTAGTGTTTAAAGAATTTACTGTTTTGTTACATAAGTAATATTATTATGATAATTACTACAATTTGTTTGCATTTAAAGTACTCTAAAACATAAACTTACATTTAATTTTGTATATGGTTAAAAACATAAGACTGTATAAAATGTATAAGGAGTTATAATGTACAGTGTGATAAGGTGTATGTGTATGTAAGTTGATAGGTATATAAGGTGATAAGATTGTTTTGTGAGGTTATATGTGAAAGTGTAAGAAGTTGGATGAAAGATTTTGTGTGAGGTGTTGTGATATTATGTTGTGATAGTTATTGTTTAAGTAAAGTAAAAGTTGTAAAGTAAAGTTGTTAAGTGTATTATTGTAGCGTGTGTATGGGTGTGTCTGAGGGCAGACATTGTTCAGGAAGGCCGAGTGTGGGATAAGTAAGAGGCTGAATGTTGATTTCTGAACGAAGACGAATAAAGAAAAGATGGATGAGTGACTTGAAATGAACGGAGTGAAATGAACGGTGTGAACGGATTGAGATGACTGATTGATTTTTGAAAAGAGACGTTGGGTGAGAGTCGAGGTGGAAGGGTGTTATTTTTTGATCTGCGTTAATCGTTAATATTTTCAATTAAAAAAGTGTAATGTCTGCGCGCTTATTAAGAAGAAAACAATAAAAAAAAGTGTTAAAGGTGCTAACGTGTTTAATTCTCGCCCGACGATCCCACATGAATGTGTCGGGTTATTGACTGATGTAAAATTTTTAGACGGTTAGTTTAGATTTGTGCTTAAAATTGACGTGTTCCATAAATTTTATGCTTGTCAATTACCCGTCCCTTTCCTTTTCGGCGGATAAGAAAATGACAGATATAACTTAAAATAAAATTAGATGGTATTTACAGGAATTAGCACCATTGTCCAATAAAAAAGTCGCGAACACTCGGTAGCGAACCCGGGATCCCCGCAGCTGTGGTAAAAATGGCACACAATTGAGCCGGCGCGGCGCTTCGACCAACGCGCTATCAACGCTTATCTTTGATGCGCGAAAATCCGGAACAGCTTCGACGCCACTCTTCTTTAGATAAAAAGTGGGTGGGTAGACTTAGGCTTATTGCATCCGCAACAAACACGAAACTCGGAAAGCACTCCAACACCATAACTCGCACTCTTAACACCACTTGTCGCACTATTTCACGCCCCCTGTGGTACCATGGTTACACAAAATGACCCCAGTTACCTAATCGCATACCTCTTCAGCCGGTACTCGATGACAATAACCGTGCCCTAATCTCCGCCTCATATCTTCGCTCCTTCGCATCATTTTTCGTAGATAACACTTGACGCGATGCAGGACTGTTTGCCGCGCAAGTAAATCACTAGCGGAATGCTTAATTAACTCGTTTGTATTTTTAATCTCAAAAATAAACAGAGGCACATCTGTCTAGATTGGCAGCGCCATCTACCCCCCCATTATGGTATGGTTATTTGTTTATTTTGATATTACAATATATTTATTACAAAACTGAACTTGACGTTCAGTTACATACTTCTGAACGAACTTGTAGTGTTGGTTTGTGTTGCCGTGTTGCCAATTGTGTCCTTTATTCAAATAAGATTTTGCTCATGTACAAAAAAAATACTATAATAATTCTTATTTTAGTATTTTTTATGTAATCCTTGTTTTTTTTTTTCTATTTTTCATAAAGTGTACACAGTGCAGGCCGGATTTGAAACATCTCCTTTATATTTACTAAGGTATGCAAGCATGCTTTTATTAGATTGAAAACATTTTATCGTACAAATGTTTTTTCCCGCTAACTCCCGTTCCCGTGGGAATTTTGCAATATCCAGTTGCAACTAAGCTTTAAGTTAACTATGGTACCTGCATGCCAAATTTCAAGCGTCTAACTTAAGCGGTTTAGAATTTTTATACAAAAGGGTTTTCCCGCTAATTCCTGTTCCCGTGGGAATTTCGGGAATTCCTTTCTTAGTGCACCTCTACGGTACCTAAGCTACGTCCCTTCCTAATTTCAAGTGCCTACGTTTAGCCGTTTAGGCTGTGCGTTGATATGTCAGTCATTCAGTCAGTCAGTCAGTTTCTCCTTTTATATATTTAGATATTTCCGTCATACATGATTTCTATGTAACTTTAACCATTAAGGCTGCTCACGCGACGGAAGCTTAAAAAATGGAGGAACTTCTCCCGTTTTCCCAAAATTTCCCTTCACTTCTCTGCTTCTATTTATTGTAGCGTGATGAAAAGTATACTATAACCTGCCCAGGAGTATGAAGAATAATTGTACCAAGTTTCATTAAAATCCGTCCAGTAGTTTTTGTTTCTATAAGGAACATACAGACAGACAGACAAAAATTTTACTGATTGCATTTTTGGCATCAGTATCGATCACTAATCACCCCCTGATAGTTATTTTGAAAATATATTTAATGTACAGAATTGACCTCTCTACAGATTTATTATAAGTATAGATTGAAATTTTGCAGAGAAGATCTACATAAGGTATAGTTTTGTCCCCTTTTGGCTTGATACCCCCGTTCCGTTAGACCCTGTATAATAAAATAACATTTGAATAATCAATTAGTTTTATTTTTTTATTCTTCATTATAATATTAACAACAAAATCAATAACACTTATAAATCAACAACAGTTCTTATTCCTTTAAATATTTATCACAACATTAATTATAACAAAATGATTATGAAAAAGAAAGAAAGATCTTTTGTGGGCGGATTTGGAGGGAGTTAATGTGGGGTTGGGTAGGGTGAGGTAGGGAAGACGAATATTCGTGGGTAAAAAATAGGGGCTGCAATTCAGGGCTTCTCAGAAGCCATGTCAACCTCCTCCTCCTCCTCTTTAAAAAGAGGATCTTGTTGCAAAGACACTGAACCCTTAATTGCAGATGCTATCATTTCCGCTGCACGTATATTCACCTCCCCTAAAGAAATAAGAGCTCCTGCAATAGACGAGGATGCTGTTATAATAGATTGCCTTAACAATTGATTATTTTCGTTAAGGCTTTTTATGAGGTTATCATTTACAGGAGGTCGACGTCTAGACTGAGATGACCGAGACAGGTTCCTCAGTCTAGACTGAGATGACCGAGACCGGTTTCTCAGTCTAGACTGTCTGTGTTTGCCCTTGTGAATCTCTCGTCGATTGCTGGAGCTCTGGGGATGGAATAGGACGGGAGTGGCTTGTTGGACAAGGTGGTGGGTGAGTGGTGGATTGGCCTATGGGAGGAGAATGTCGAGATGTTGAAGGACCGGGTAGGACAGGTGGCGTATTTCTCTCTAGCTGAGCTGGACGTAGGCCAGCTGAAGCTGGTGGAGCACTCCCCTGAAAAAATAATAATCAAATCAAATAATAATAATGTGTATTAGTACAAATCCATTTTGTGAAATTCGTTTTTTATCCCCTCAAGACGTTTTTTTTTCTATTTTGGAAATTCCTTTGAAAGAATACATACTCGACACTACAAAACTACTACAGGAACAGGACACTACATATTAGTTAAATAACTAGTTTCTTGTTTTTTTACTTATTTGTCTTTTCTCTATGCTGAACTAGTATAGTTCACCTATAGAAATATAACAAACATGCGAAACAAGATAGATTACCTATAGGACAACAGAATCATAATCTATTTAAAAATTAAACAGCTACAGTTGTTTCAACTCAGAGAACTAGATAGAAATGGCAATAGGAACCAGTGACATCAGGCATTCTTAGTGCTATACAAGATACCACCAAGCTATATACCTACAAATACTGTTATGGTACGATGTGCCACTGGGATTCGAACCCTGGACCTCTGGATCGTGAGCTCAACGCTCACACTGGATGATAATGAACCTATAGAAACTAATTATAGTTTAACTTACAACTTCCTCATCCGTGAATCTATACACAGAAGCAGTACCCACAAACATAATTCGCTTTTCAATGTCAGTGAGGCCAGATATTGGAGGCCCTCCACCAGTTGCAGCTATGTGGCCCCTTATTTTCTGTGCCTTATTTTTAGTTACCCAAGCTTCCCATATCTGTAGACAAAATACGAGTAGGTAATTAATACATATAAAAGCTACTCAGGTACATGACAAAAAGCTAACAGTCAAGTGACAAATCGAGAGTAGCCACACCAATGGAAGACCACTATACGACGGTGCGGTGACAACCTAGCGCGTTCAGCTCCGCAGCCAAATCCGTCTAAATAGCGATGCATTCTTCATTTTCTGTATTGCCTATAAAAGTTGTGTTCATTACTCAACTGAAATCTTTTCGCTTTAGATGTTGTCATAATAGCCTATATCACACTACAGCGCGCACCGTCGCCGTTTAATTAAATTCTTGATTGGATTCAATCAACCAGGCGGGGAGGCGGTTCTAATGTCGCTTATACTAAGTTTTTTAAAATCCGCTGATGCCTATCACTAGGCGTGAGCGCCGCTCATCCGTGTGGCGAGGCAGAACACATATACAAGTCATTGCGTTCCAAAATTCACTTTCTGGCCGACCGTGACGATGCGCGATGTCGTGTGATAGTCACCATAAGGAGAGTTCCTTCCTTAACCCTTGTAAGTAACACGTTCGCGTGCAAGCGCTCTACCATGAGCGCTTGCTGCCTTTTGTTCATTCGGCGTCGTGCTTCTAATGTATCTCCTAGCTGCCGCCGAAGCATTTTTAATTATTTTTCTACGCTTTCTATTCTATTCTATTTTCTTTGTTTTTGGCTGCATCGTTCAGAAACGATGATTCTGCCAACGTCAAGGTTCAAGAGAAAATACTTAACATTAAAATATAATTTTGATCGGTTAGGTTAAAATAATTGGTGGATAGTTCAATGGTGAAGATTGAACCTAGAAAATAACAACACAATTTGTTAGTATGACATTACAAAACACAGGGTTTAAGTTTGTGGAACAAGGAATGAAGGTTAAGACCAGACACAAAAAAAAAATACGTATATATATAAACTATGAAAATTATTAGAGTTTTATGTTATTATATTTAATAAACCTAGATAAAATATTTATAAAAGGGGTATACACTAATGTGAGGAGAAAGTTAACATTTACAGGGCGGGGAATTTTAGGGGGTAGTACATCATATAAGGAAACATTCAGCCGGGGGCAATTAAAAAACAAGTGATCAAGAGTACCCTCCTCTTCTCCACATTCACACAGGGAATGATCACGGATACGAAGCTTTGCCAGGAAAACAGGCGAACACACGTGTCCCAAACGAAGTCTGATTATGGTGGAACAAACAGGTTTGTCGAAATTACGATATTTAAAAAACCATGGTTTTATGGGAACAAATGGTTGGATGCCACCATAATGCTTATCCTTTATGAGCCTAGAATTGTTCCACCTTTCCTTCCATGATTTATGTAAATGTGGTTTAGCAAGACAACGAATATCTCTAGAAAATTCTTTGTTATACACCTCTCTGCCCGTGCGGATAGCCTCCTTGGCGCATTGGTCAGCGATTTCATTTCCTGTTATGCCACTGTGGCTTGGGATCCATGCCAAAATAACTTCAATCCCCGATTGTTGGCATTTAAATAAAACTTCCTTAATTTTGAGAGTCAGGTAAAAATTATCTTTCGAGTGAAATAGTTTTTTAATGATGTCCTGAAGGCAACTAAGAGAATCTGAAAACACAAATGATCTCGCCAGTTTATGAGATTCAATAAAGATGACAGCTTCAAGTAAGGCAATAGACTCACCTGTAAATATTGAACATTTAGGTGGGCATTTATAATTAAGGATTAATTTATACTTTGGAATCCAGACCGCTGCTCCTACATTATCGGAATCCGAAATTTTAGATGCATCTGTATAAAGATGTAGCCAACCTGGCCAGTTCCTTTCAGAGATTCTGTTGAACTCTGCATTAGCTCCTGGAGAGTTCTTATTTATTTCCAAGTTTAAAATAACCTTGGGACAAAAAATTAGTATATTAAAATTAAATTCGAATATGGGGTTTTTTAGAGTCTGTTGTACTGTGGAGATGTCAATCTTTTTATATGAGTTAATTAATAGAGGCAAGTCTTTGTGTGACCAGTAGTTTAGATTGGTCAGAGAGTTTAGGGATTTTATTTTATTATGAAGAGGATGCGAAGAATTTTGAATAGTGTTAAAATAGTACCTATCTGACAGAAATTGTTGCCGTAGCTGCAGAGGAGCCTCGACGCATTCAATTTGAAGAGCATTTGTTGGGGATGACTTCATAGCTCCTGTAATTACACGTAAACATTTATATTGAATTTTATCAAGTTTACATAATGCCATCTTGTTACAGGGTTCCAGAATGAAGCAAGCGTAGTCGAAGTGACTTCGAATAACAGCGTTATATAAAAGTTTTTGACTGTATGGGTGGGACCCCCACCAAACTCCAGAGAGTGACCTGAGCACATTAATATTTTTTTCGCACTTATTTGCAATGTAATTGAGATGGTGAATACCTTTCAATTTATCGTCTAGGATGACCCCTAAGAATTTGACGTTGTTTTGGATGGCTATGGGTTGATCGTTCACATGGATGTCAATTGGAGGAATGGAACGTTTACGGGTAAATACTACAGCACTACATTTGTGAACTGACAAGGACAGACCATGATCATCGAGCCAGATGTTAAGGTAGTGTAAGGCAGAATTAAGACGTGAGCTTGCTTCTAGAAGTGATGATGAGCTGGCATATAAGACGATGTCGTAAGAAGGAGAGGACTGTTCTGTCAAGGTCATAAGTATAGACGTTGTACAGCAGAGGACTAAGGACAGAACCCTGCGGAAGTCCCTTCCACAAAGTTCTTGGAGAAGAAAGGGAGCCCTGGACTCTAACAGAGATAGAGCGAGCCGTGAAGAGATTACATATATTATGATGTTGAATTATAATTATTTAGGAGGAGTGCTGACGTGCATTGAATGCGGTCGTACATTTAATGCTAAGATCGGATATGTCAGTCACATGAGAGCACACGAACGACGCTCTCATTAGTTGCCGAGTCGCTGTGGCCGAATACGGTCAGGAAGGATTGATTGATTGATTGACTTTTGATGTTGACCATCCTTACCGAAATATTCAGATTTAGCATTTTCTGCCTGAGCACTGGTAGGAGGACATTGTCATATGCAGAAGATATGTCAAGAAAGATACCGATGACATGTTTATCATTGCTAAAAGACCGTCTGACATCTGTGGTGAAAATGCTGAGACTATCCAAGGTACCCAAACCCCTTCTGAATCCGAATTGGGACTGAGACAATATGCCTTTGTTTTCTAGGAACCACTCCAATCGGTTTTTTATTAAGTGCTCTAAAATTATGTCTAGAGTGGACGAAAGGGCAATGGGCCTATACGAGGCCGCATCACTGGGATTTTTCCCGGGTTTTAAGATGGGGATAACAATTTGTGTTTTCCAGGCTGTTGGTACAGAGCCCGAAATGAAAATTTCATTGATGACGTCAAGAAGATAATGTATGGCAATCTCTGGAGATTTAGTTACGAATGAGTAGGGTATACCATCTATGCCTGGGGATGAATCACGGAGGTTGTCAAGTGCACAGCAGAGTTCGGCGAAGGAGAAGGGCTCATCAAAAGTATCCATAGATGGTGTTACATTATCTAGTAAAGAGAGGCAGTCCTGTGTTGGAACATAAGGAGGCGCAAGTTTGTTGGTAAAATCAGGAAGCCACGAGGATGTATCATTGGAGGGAACGTTATAGTCATCCGAGAGATAACCTCTGAAAGATTTGATACGTCTCCAGACCATGGACGCGGGTGAACGAGGAGCAAGTGACTCACAAAAATCTCGCCATCCTTTAGTTTTTTTTTGGATAGTAGTCTTTTGCAGCGGGCCGTCTCCCTCTGGAACACCAAATAACTGTCTAATGATGTTAAGTCAGCCGCAAACTTCTTCTCCGCCTCATTACGACGACGAACACTCGAGGAGCATTCAGAGTCCCACCACGGTGGTGAGGAGATTTTACCGCGAGCCGAGTTTTTAATAGGAATACTCTCATCAGCAGATGAGGTAAGGCATTGAGTGAAATCGTCGTAACAAGTCAAAAAATTTGAAGAAGAGACAGACGGCAGTGAATGCACCTTTACCCGTACAAGATCCGAGTATTTATCCCAATCAGCCTTTTTGATGCGGTATTTTAAGAGAGGTGGAGGACCTTTGATGGGAGGGGAATGGTTGTGGTAATTTACAATGATGGGGAAATGGTCACTACCGTAACAGTTAGGCAAGGTTTTCCAAGAGAGGGACATCACTAAACTAGGAGAAGCCATCGATAAATCCACCACACTTGCATTCTGCAAAGGGGAGGATCTTCTCGTGGCTGATCCATCATTTAGGACACATAGGTTACGATCGTCTAGTAGATCTAGGAGAGTAGATGAATTGGAATCATATCTATGTGAACCCCATAGCGTGTGATGGCAGTTAAAATCGCCGAGAATTAAAAGTGGATTTGGTAAATTTGAAAGAATGTTGTTTAATACGGAGAAGAGGGAGTGATCTGGATGAGGGACATATACCGAAGCTATGGTTAGGTTTAGGGCCTTAACTGCTACAATATGAAGGTCAGGGCTATGGGGTGGAATGGGGATTTGGGAATAGGACATGTGCCTATTAATAAGCAAAGCCGAACCTGCTCGACCATCGATTCTGTCATCCCGGAGACAGGCGAAGCCCGATACTCTAAAGAGTGATCCAGGTCTCAGCCAAGTCTCCGAGATGGCACAGACAACTGGTTTAAATTTGTTTATTAAATATATGAGTTCATGTTTCTTACTTCTGATGCTTTTACAGTTCCATTGAAGGAGATTGTGACCAGCCATTTTTATTGATTAAAGTGACGATAAATTGCTGTAGTAGAGTAATGACGTTGTTCGGTAGAGCATCTGAAAATTTGGATACTAGATTAACAAGGGAACAGATTAATAATTCAATGAGATTGTCGTTGGGAGTAAGGAGGGGGGTGGGGTCATCGAGATTAGGGTTGGGGAATGCACAGCCATTGGGTTGAGTTGATGACGGGGTGTTTGTAATATCCCGGTGAGCAAGGACGTCAAAAGATTTACCTAAATCTGGGGGTGTGCGTCGTTCCCGGTATACCGTCTTCCGGTAGGAAGAAGAGCTTTGATTGTGCGGAGGAAGGGTAGATGAAAAGGGGGCCGCGTGGGGCAAGGCTGTCTGAGAGTAGGAAGTTGAAGGTTGGGAGAGAACATCAGCAAATGAACGCTTTACTATCGGGAATCGATGAGATGCGTCAGTGTAAGAGATACTCTCCTCTGACATGACCAGTTTTATAGCCTTTTGTCTGGAATGTTCAGGACATTTGGGGTCAGTGGCCCTATGGTTACCACTACAGAAAAGGCATGTTGGAGGGGAGTCTCCGAGATGGCAAAAACTGCAGGGTCATGGGAGTTAATCATATGCAAGATTTCATGCTTCTTGGGACGAAGACTCTGTGCATTCCATTGTATGATCTTGAATTTTGGTAATGACTTGATTAAGATCCTTTAGCATGTTGGCAACGTGGTACGGTGGTGAAAAGTCATTGTATCTATTTAGAATGTTCATAAGAAGGTTCACGAGGAGGTCCAAAAGGTTGTCAGTCTTTGGGGCAGGAGAGTTGACTAAACAAACTCCGTTATTAGGGGCTGGAGGGTCCCTGTCTGCGATGAGGGCCTGATGGGTTCCAGTGTCATACCCCTGACTAGAGGGGGCTCTAGGGCGGGCTGGCTTGATCACGGTTTTTTTATAACTGGTTTGTGACGTTACTCTGTGGCCCTCGGAATATGAAGGTTGAGAAGATGGAGCAGGGACTAACAGAGAAAGCATAGTTTTTGCTACATCAGCATAAGCCCGACGAACTTGGGGGACCTTGGCAGAAGCCTCAGGGAAAGAGATATTTTCTTGGGCCATTGTTATTTTAATCACTTTCTGTCGCCCGAGCTCTGGACAGGATTTGTTTGTAGCAAAATGCCTGCCCAAGCAGAGCACGCAGGAGGCATCTTCCTCTTTTACTGGACAACTATTACCAGGGTGGGGTTGGGTACAACGATAACAGCGTGGCTTACTGGATCGGCACACACCTGCAATGTGACCAAATCTGCAACAATTGTGGCATTGGATGGTAGGCAGTTCATAAATTTCTACTGGAAGGGAAGTATAGAAGCAGAATATTTTTTTTGGCAGAGTTTGTCCAGTGAAAGTGACAACTAGGGTGCCAGTAGGGACCCATTCAATATTACCATCTTTGGTAACTTTTCGGTTTAGTCTGCGCACTTTGCAAATGTGGCCACAACCCAGTGGCAGCTCAACATTCTCCACAAACTCTGAAAGGCTCCAATCGGTAGGAACGCCACGAACAATTCCCATTCTGGTCACATTGTAGGTGGGGATAATGGCAGTCAGGTTGCTTGAGACTAGCATGGGGTTTGTCACAAAATTATTCGCTGCTTCTGGAGTCAGGAACTCAACAGAGATACGATTACGTCCTGCCACCTTGACTCCAGTGCGAGCAACATCGGTTATTTTTGAGTGGGCTAGTAATTTACCAAATTGGATTGGGTTGATTGTAGTGCCAGCTTTAGGATGCGACTCTAACCGCGAAACATGTACAATAAACGGGCCGTCGTCATTTTCGGTATAGACTTTTGTTTCGTTTTCATGAGTCCATACATTTTGCAAGGAGTCGGATGGAGGAACTCTCGATTTCTTGGGAATATCACTATTTGAGTCTATGTTATCTCTACGTTTACGGCTTGGGGGCAGCGCATCGACCATTTCTGCTTCTTGGATAGGGGGATCGCCGTGTTGTGCGAGAGCACGTGGATCCGGAGGGTCCGGCGGCTCGCTAGGAATCGACGACATTGCCGTCGATTCCCAGCGTTATAAAAGCACAAACACTTACCTTTCTACTAAAGGACAACACACCACAATAAGTTAGTACACAGGGGGAATGTAAGGCAACAAAAACCACGAAATTTTGGGACAATCTCAACAACGCGTGTGAAATCCTTAACACCCAACTTGGCAGTCCTATATATTTCTATAGCGTATTTATTGTTATTTTTGTACTAACAAAAACATATGAAACGTCACTGTCACAAATGACAGCTGACTGACGCTAGGGTTATTTTTTTTTGTTATATCTGTCATTACTTGTATTTTATAATTTTGTACTAAAAAACTAGGTCAAAATAATTATGGCAAAATAACAATTAAAACACTTATAGATAACTAGCTTTTGCCCGCGACTTCGTCCGCGTGGCGTGTTATATAAGAGAGAGATCTTTGTGTGTGTGGGAGTGCATACTTATGCAGTTTAGATTTTTTCATAAGTACATTTTTTTTTCCCAATAACTCCCATTTTTCAAAATACAGCCAAAAATAAACTTTATATTTACTAAGGTATGCATGCGTGCTAGATTGAATCAATTGATTGAATTGTTTTTTTTTTAATTGATTGTTCATTGAGTTTTAATTTTAATACACACTTCCTCTCTTCCCTTCAACGTTGCTGTGCCCTATAGGGTCCATGTTTTAGTTCCTATGCCTATGTAACACCCTATTGTACTACATGGAATGCAATAAATAATTTAATTGAATTGAAAATATCTATCTTACGCGGTTTCGATTTTTTCATACAAATGTTTTTTTCCCACTAACTCCCGTTTCCGTGGGAATTTTGCAATATCCTGTTGCAACTAAGCTTTAAGTTAACTAAGGTACCTGCATGCCAAATTTCAAGCGTCTAACTTAAGCGGTTTAGATTTTTCATACAAAAAGATTTTCCCGCTAATTTCCGTTGCCGTGGGAATTCCGGGAATTCCTTTCTTAGTGCACCTCTACGGTACCTAAGCTATGTCCCTTCCAAATTTCAAATGCCTACGTTTAGCCGTTCAGGCTATGCGTTGATATATGTCAGTCACTGAGTCAGTCAGTTTCTCTTTTTTATTTAGATTTGATTTTTTCATACAAATGTTTTTTCCCGCTAACTACCGTTCCCGTGGGAATTTTGTAATATCCTGTTGCAACTAAGCTTTAAGTTTACTAAAGTACCTGCATGCCAAATTTCAAACGTCTAACTTGAGTGGTTTAGATTTTTCATACAAAAGGATTTTCCCGTTAATTCGCGTTCCCGTGGGAATTTGTGAATTCCTTTCTTAGTGCACCTCCACGGTACCTAAGGTACCTGCATGACAAATTTCAAAGGTCTAACTTGAGTGGTTTAGATTTTTCATACAAAAGGATTTTCCCGCTAATTCCCGTTCTCGTAGGAATTTCGGGAATTCCTTTCTTAGTGCACCACTACGGTACTTAAGGTATCTGCATGCCAAATTTCAAACGTCTAACTTGAGTAGTTTAGATTTTTCATACAAAAGGATTTTCCCGCTAATTCCCGTTCCCGTGAGAATTTTGGGAATTCCTTTCTTAGTGCACCTCTACGGTACCTAAGCTATGTCCCTTCCAAATTTCAAATGCCTACGTTTAGCCGTTCAGGCTATGCGTTGATATATGTCAGTCACTGAGTCAGTCAGTTTCTCCTTTTATTTAGATTTGATTTTTTCATACAAATGTTTTTTCCCGCTAACTACCGTTCCCGTGGGAATTTTGTAATATCCAGTTGCAACTAAGCTTTAAGTTTACTACAGTACCTGCATGCCAAATTTCAAACGTCTAACTTGAGTGGTTTAGATTTTTCATACAAAAGGATTTTCCCGCTAATTCCCGTTCTCGAGGGAATTTCGGGAATTCCTTTCTTAGTGCACCACTACGGTACTTAAGGTATCTGCATGCCAAATTTCAAACGTCTAACTTGAGTGGTTTAGATTTTTCATACAAAAGGATTTTCCCGCTAATTCCCGTTCCCGTGAGAATTTTGGGAATTCCTTTCTTAGTGCACCTCTACGGTACTTAAGGTACTTGCATGCCAAATTTCAATTGTCTAACTTGAGTGGTTTAGATTTTTCATACAAAAGGATTTTCCCGCTAACTACCGTTCCCGTGGGAATTTTGTAATATCCTGTTGCAACTAAGCTTTAAGTTTACTAAAGTACCTGCATGCCAAATTTCAAACGTCTAACTTGAGTGGTTTAGATTTTTCATACAAAAGGATTTTCCCGCTAATTCCCGTTCCCGTGGGAATTTCGGGAATTCCTTTCTTAGTACACCTCTACGGTATCTAAGGTACCTGCATGCCAAATTTCAATTGTCTAACTTGAGTGGTTTAGATTTTTCATACAAAAGGATTTTCCCGCTAATTCCCGTTCCCGTGGGAATTTCGGGAATTCCTTTCTTAGTACACCTCTACGGTATCTAAGGTACCTGCATGCCAAATTTCAAACGTCTAACTTGAGTGGTTTAGATTTTTCATACAAAAGGATTTTCCCGCTAATTCCCGTTCCCGTAGGATTTTCGGGAATTCCTTTCTTAGTATACCTCTACGGTATCTAAGGTACCTGCATGCCAAATTTCAAACGTCTAACTTGAGTGGTTTAGATTTTTCATACAAAAGAATTTCCCTTCACTACTCTGCTCCTATTGATTGTAGCGTGATGAAAAGTAAACTATAACGTGTCCAGGAGTGTGAAGAATAATTGTACCAAGTTTCATTAAAATCCGTCCAGTAGGTTTTGTTTCTATAAGGAACATACAGACAGACAGACAGACAGACAGACAGACAGACAAAAATTTTACTGATTGCATTTTTGGCATCAGTATCGACCACTTATCACCCCCTGATAGTTATTTTGAAAAAATATTTAATGTACAGAATTGACCTCTCTACAGATTTATTATAAGTATAGATTAAAATATCCCATACAAACTTTCAACCCCTATTTCAATCTCTTCGTCCCTTCTTTTCGCAATAAAAGGTATCCTATTTTCTTTCTCAGGGTCTAAAGATTGTCTGTGCTAAATTTAATCAAAATCGGTTGAGAGGTTTAAGCGGGAAAGCGAAACAGACAGACAGGACAGAGTTACTTTCGCATTTATAATATTAGTAAGGATTATTTTCCCTCGTTAAATAGTAAACAAACTAAGTGTAGGTGTTATAATTTCGTTGACGAACTGATTACCTATCCGTTTCTTTGTCTAAAATGAGTATTACCTTATTACTATGATTGATTACTGGGCTTAAAGTTCGTATAAATGTCTATCGAATTACCTCCTCAAGTTTAAAGCGTAGCTAGTCATGTAGTACTATATTAATTATGTGGTGTAAGTAATTAGATTTTATCTGTATGTAATGTAACAGTCAGTTGAATAAAAAAACTTATACAAATCAGATCAATTAATTGGCGTAATGTGATTCTAGAAAGAGTTTTAATGTTAATAGATAGCTAGCTATAGCTATGTGTAGGTTCCTGTAGGAATGAGATATAACTGTTTAATAAAGACAGTTGCATCAAAATTTTATCATAAATTCCCTAAATTATGGCGCCTACCTACCCTCTAAGTTAGAAAAGTGATCAAATACTAACTTGAAGTCACTCAGTTTAAAAAAAAACATCGAAATCATTCCAGTAGCTATGGCGTCATGCGCTTCTTGACACGATCACGAAATCTGGATTTCCGCGGGAATGAGGTATTTTCCCGCCATAAAAAGTAGCCTGTGTCCGTGCCTAAGATCCTATCTTTAAATTAACCAAGTCTTATAAAATTCCGTTCAGACGTTAAGGCGTGAATGAGGCAAACTTTTAAAACAAACAATTAAAAATCACTAATCTAATTAGTTTTCTGTCTACTGCCTACGCCTTAAGTACGATAGCATAAATATTAATAGGCCATATCCTTTTCTAGATTACTATCTATCAGCTAACTAAATTTTATCAAAATCCGTTGAGCCGTTTAGGCATGATAGACAAAACTCCCAGCAAAAACCATAAAAAAATCACTAACTCAATTCAGTTTTCTGCCTACTTCCTACCCCCTAAGTACGATGACGTGATCAATTTGATCGTACAACCGTTTTTAGATAACCAACTATTACCTTACTAAATTTCATTAAAATCCGTTCAGCCGTTTAGACGTGAAAGAGCAAAAGTCCCAACAAAAACGACTACAAATCACTAAATCAATTTAGTTATCTGCCAACTGCCTACCCCCTAAGAACGATGGCGTGATTATTTATAGCCTATGACCATTTCTAGGTTATCATCTATCACCATACCAAATTTCATCAAAATCCGTTGAGCCGTTTAGGCGTGAAAGAGTAACAGACAGACAGACAGACAGACAGACAGACAGACAGAGTTACTTTCGCATTTATAATATTAGTATGGATAATGACATATTTAAATTATAAGTGTACACAGTCCAGGCCTGGGCGCCATACATTCTTGAAACGTCTCCTTTGGCTCATATATTGAGACTTGCGAGATACATATGTGTTCTAAATTTCATAAGCTTATCTCAAACGGTTATTTAGATATTAATGTCCAAAAATCCTCATTTTTATCATTGACTGACTGACTGACTGATCTATAGATCAAAACTCTAACCCAGTTCCAGATGTTATTAAAATTTGGTATGCAGATAGGTAATTAGATGAATACAAAGGAAAAAATAAAAAACTGGCAATTTTTAAATAATTAGATTCTATTATGAACGCTTAACATAAATACCTAATTAGTGGCTATAGTTGTAAGAAAATCAGTAAGTAATCAAAACTCATGACAGCCGGTCTTTATGTGGTAGGTTAATCCACATAAACTTAATAAAATAATATAACACATATCACGCCTATATGCCCCCTATCGGGGTAAGCAGAGCACTTAGTGATCATAGAAACAATAAGACTTGATGCCACATTCGACAAGTACTGTGAGGGTAGGTAAGCTGTAGTAAGTTGGAACATGTGTTTAGCGGTGATAGGTTGTCAGCTTTTTGCCCAACACAACTCTCATCCATTTTACTGGCTTTTTTTTAACTTAACGTGAATCTTAAACGAGTTTAATACCTACCTACCACCCAATTTTATTTTATTTTCATTTATTTAGGTACCTACTTAGGTATTTCCGTTTTAGTAGGTAGGTATCTAGATATACTTACTTATTTACAATTAAGAGTAAGTACTTATAGTCGGTTTTCATATTTATACTTAGGGTAAGTACCTACGTTATTAACTGGGACTAATTATTATTTTTATATTTAGTGTAACATCATTAAGTACCTACTCATAAATAATGATAAAATAATAGGCATTTAGATTTTCGGTACACGACACGCGCGCGCCGAGTGATGCCAGAGAGCGGCGCGGGTGGGGAGGGTGGGGCGGTGCGACTAGAGATGTTAAGAACTCGAGTCTTTTGAGTCCTAAATTTTGAGCTCGACTGACAAATTGCACGACTCGACTCGTTACAATAAGACTCCCAAGACTAGAGAACTAAAGTCTATATGAGCTCTTGAGCGCAACATGGAATTCGAGTCTTTTTAAGCGCTCGAGTCGTTTTTACGGGGCGAGTCGAGCTCGAGTTCTTTTCCGTTTAGAGTTCCTTTTTAAATTAGGTAATAAAATGTTACTTTTGTGGGATATATTCGTAATCAGAAGCGTATTTTGAAAAAATAAAAGCGTTAATTGATAGGAAAAATCATTTAAGTCATCATGAAAAAATATTTTAATATTCAAAAAATAATAATACACACATTAGTCATATTTAGGCTCATTAAAAAAGTCTAGCAGTAAAGTAAAGTATATCAGTGCTTGAGAATTATACTGGGAGCAATGAAATCTTCGCCTACAAATGCTCTACAAGTAGAAGCTGGTGACCCTCCCCTATCCATCCGTAGAACGTACCTTTCAGACAGATTTTTCTCGAAAATTGTGCAATACAATAAACATCCTCTCCTATCAAAACTAAAATCTCTCTCATGCATAATACCAAAAAATCAATACTGGAATAATAAGGATCTCCCCCATCTCATCAAAAGTTTTAAAAAATTTAAAGTTTTAAACTATAAAGTTCACCAAGCAAACATAAATCCTCTTTTTTCGACTCCTTTTGAAGCACTCCTTTTTAAACCGAATATTTTGAAGAGTTTTGGTATTTTGAAAGACTCACCTGGGGCAAATGCCCTCTTTAATGATAAAATCAATAGTGATTGGAATGACTGGCTACACTTGTATACAGACGCTTCAAAGGCTGAAGATGGGCGGATCGGTGCCGCTGTCTGGATGCCTAAATATTCGACCCTTTTAAGCTTTAAATGCCCTCCCGTCTGCACGGTGTTTACAGGCGAAGCTATTGCGCTATTAGAGGCCGTCAAATTTATTCGGGTTCATAAGTTTAACAAATCTATAATTTTTTCAGATTCTTTGAGCTGCCTTTATGCCATTGACTCAAACCTATTTATCTCCAGTTCTATACATCCGCTAATTTTCCAAATTAAAGAAATGCTGTACGAATGCTATATTAATAACACTGAGGTAGTTATTGCCTGGATTCCAAGTCATACGGGCATCAGAGGGAACGAAGTGGTTGACTCATTTGCTAAGGATGCTGCAACATCGGGAAGCTCTGATCATTTTCAGTTTTATGCACTAGATCTCAAGTGCGCGGCTAAGCCTGATCTGAATAAATCCTGGCAAAAGAACTGGGATCGTTCTAGACAACTAAAAGGTCGGTATTATGGGGATATCCAACCGGAGATTCCCACCAAAACATGGTATTCTAGATATCGCTTGGCGGATAAACGATCCACCTCGGTTGTTTGTCGGTTGCGCATTGGCCATACATGCACCCCTCTACATCTGTTTAAATTAAACTTACGTAACACGCCCATGTGTGACTGTGAAACTGAAGAAGGCTCCACAGATCATATACTTTTTAATTGCCCTTTACGACCTATTTCATTATACGATATCCTTCCTTCGAAAATTCCTAGGCCCATTAACGCGAAATCCCTATTATTATTTACTAACACGTCGTTCATAAAATTACTGTGCAATTACATACAAAAGTATGATATTAAGTTATAATCATTTATGTTTTAACCAATATTAATCATGCCTTGTGATGTTTGTTTTGTTTTTATGTGCTTATATGTGGTGTTGTGTTGTCCTGTTTCAGGAAATAGTGATACCTTTGGACGTACTTTTATGGACATTCTCTATGGACAAATGTGGTTCCTGTACTTGACATTGGCAGTAATGGTCGTCTCTACTCTATGACGACCGGTTGCCATACAACCATAAAGTTGAAGTTGAAGTTGAACAATAAATACAGCATTTTCTATTTCGAGGCAATAAACTATCCGATAGAATAAACCAATGCTTGGAAGTTCGCGGAGTACCTAGTTCTGCGCTAAAATCTAGAAAAGATGACAACGCGCAACTACGTCATCGGCGGCCTACACATCGCAGTTACCACGGAATGGATGCTGCGCTTCCTGGTCATCACAAGTCTCCACGACTCCCGACGCAACGACTTGGCGATGTACTAACACCCCACAGCGTGCCCGGCCCTCATTGGACTGCTGGATGCCCCGTATTTGACGTGTGTATAACGGGGAATTTGTGATTAGTTAAATCAGTGACTAATTGGAAACAGATCAATTTCCAACTGCTTTTTAAACTGTAGCTAGACGCCGCTACACTCCAAGATGTTGCAGTCAGGACAAACAACTGTGAAGATACCTAGCAGGTGCTCTTGTACATCTAACCAACATCTAAGACGCAAGATGATTGTGATTGCTGGAACTACTTACACCTCTAGTTCAATATTAATAATAATTATGGGATTCTGACTTGTAAAAATAAAACAATAATACTCTTTATTTAATTATTTATTATTTTTCCACATCCTCTCCTATTAAAATACCATCCAACAAAGGTGCCGGTGCTTCAATACTTTCTTGGTGCCGAGCCCAACCTAAATACCACACAATGGCATCACATGAGCACAGCAACCAACAGCGCATATTATTACATAGTATACTAATATAATTTCATTCCAGGTCGCACCTTGTCTCATCCATACTAATATTATAAATGCGAAAGTAACTCTGTCTGTCTGTCTGTCTGTCTGTTACTCTTTCACGCCTAAACGGCTCAACGGATTTTGATGAAATTTGGTATGGTGATAGATGATAACCTAGAAATGGTCATAGGCTATAAATAATCACGCCATCGTTCTTAGGGGGTAGGCAGTTGGCAGATAACTAAATTGATTTAGTGATTTGTAGTCGTTTTTGTTGGGACTTTTGCTCTTTCACGTCTAAACGGCTGAACGGATTTTAATGAAATTTAGTAAGGTAATAGTTGGTTATCTAAAAACGGTTGTACGATCAAATTGATCACGTCATCGTACTTAGGGGGTAGGAAGTAGGCAGAAAACTGAATTGAGTTAGTGTTTTTTTTATGGTTTTTGCTGGGAGTTTTGTCTATCATGCCTAAACGGCTCAACGGATTTTGATGAAATTTAGTTATCTGATAGATAGTAATCTAGAAAAGGATATGGCCTATTAATATTTATGCTATCGTACTTAAGGCGTAGGCAGTAGACAGAAAACTAATTAGGTTAGTGATTTTTAATTGTTTGTTTTAAAAGTTTGCCTCATTCACGCCTTAACGTCTGAACGGAATTTTATAAGACTTGGTTAATTTAAAGATAGGATCTTAGGCACGGACACAGGCTACTTTTTATGGCGGGAAAATACCTCATTCCCGCGGAAATCTAGATTTCGTGATCGTGTCAAGAAGCGCATGACGCCATAGCTACTGGAATGATTTCGATGTTTTTTTTTAAACTGAGTGACTTCAAGTTAGTATTTGATCACTTTTCTAACTTAGAGGGTAGGTAGGCGCCATAATTTAGGGAATTTATGATAAAACTAGCGACCCGCCCCGGCTTCGCTCGGGTGCAATGCTGAGCAAAAAAAGAAATTATTTACGACATCACATTAAAATCCTCAAAAATAACAGTATTTCTCTACTATTTAATGGATGTTATCTATACTTATAATAAATCTGTAGAGAGGTCAATTCTGTACATTAAATATTTTTTCAAAATAACTATCAGGGGGTGATAAGTGGTCGATACTGATGCCAAAAATGCAATCAGTAAAATTTTTGTCTGTCTGTCTGTCTGTCTGTCTGTCTGTCTGTCTGTCTGTCTGTATGTTCCTTATAGAAACAAAACCTACTGGACGGATTTTAATGAAACTTGGTACAATTATTCTTCACACTCCTGGACAGGTTATAGTATACTTTTCATCACGCTACAATCAATAGGAGCAGAGTAGTGAAGGGAAATTCTTTTGTATGAAAAATCTAAACCACTCAAGTTAGACGTTTGAAATTTGGCATGCAGGTACCTTAGATACCGTAGAGGTATACTAAGAAAGGAATTCCCGAAAATCCTACGGGAACGGGAATTAGCGGGAAAATCCTTTTGTATGAAAAATTTAAACCACTCAAGTTAGACGTTTGAAATTTGGCATGCAGGTACCTTAGATACCGTAGAGGTGTACTAAGAAAGGAATTCCCGAAATTCCCACGGGAACGGGAATTAGCGGGAAAATCCTTTTGTATGAAAAATCTAAACCACTCAAGTTAGACAATTGAAATTTGGCATGCAGGTACCTTAAGTACCGTAGAGGTGCACTAAGAAATGAATTCCCAAAATTCTCACGGGAACGGGAATTAGCGGGAAAATCCTTTTGTATGAAAAATCTAAACCACTCAAGTTAGACGTTTGAAATTTGGCATGCAGATACCTTAAGTACCGTAGAGGTGCACTAAGAAAGGAATTCCCGAAATTCCCACGAGAACGGGAATTAGCGGGAAAATCCTTTTGTATGAAAAATCTAAACCACTCAAGTTAGACGTTTGAAATTTGGCATGCAGGTACTTTAGTATACTTAAAGCTTAGTTGCAACAGGATATTACAAAATTCCCACGGGAACGGTAGTTAGCGGGAAAATCCTTTTGTATGAAAAATCTAAACCACTCAAGTTAGACAATTGAAATTTGGCATGCAAGTACCTTAAGTACCGTAGAGGTGCACTAAGAAAGGAATTCCCAAAATTCTCACGGGAACGGGAATTAGCGGGAAAATCCTTTTGTATGAAAAATCTTAACCACTCAAGTTAGACGTTTGAAATTTGGCATGCAGATACCTTAAGTACCGTAGTGGTGCACTAAGAAAGGAATTCCCGAAATTCCCACGAGAACGGGAATTAGCGGGAAAATCCTTTTGTATGAAAAATCTAAACCACTCAAGTTAGACCTTTGAAATTTGTCATGCAGGTACCTTAGGTACCGTGGAGGTGCACTAAGAAAGGAATTCCCTAATTCCCACGGGAACGCGAATTAACGGGAAAATCCTTTTGTATGAAAAATCTAAACCACTCAAGTTAGACGTTTGAAATTTGGCATGCAGGTACTTTAGTAAACTTAAAGCTTAGTTGCAACAGGATATTACAAAATTCCCACGGGAACGGTAGTTAGCTGGAAAAAACATTTGTATGAAAAAATCAAATCTAAATAAAAGGAGAAACTGACTGACTCAGTGACTGACATATATCAACGCATAGCCTGAACGGCTAAACGTAGGCATTTGAAATTTGGAAGGGACATAGCTTAGGTACCGTAGAGGTGCACTAAGAAAGGAATTCCCAAAATTCTCACGGGAACGGGAATTAGCGGGAAAATCCTTTTGTATGAAAAATCTAAACCACTCAAGTTAGACGTTTTAAGTACCGTAGAGGTGCACTAAGAAAGGAATTCCCGAAATTCCTACGAGAACGGGAATTAGCGGGAAAATCCTTTTGTATGAAAAATCTAAACCACTCAAGTTAGACCTTTGAAATTTGTCATGCAGGTACCTTAGGTACCGTGGAGGTGCACTAAGAAAGGAATTCCCAAATTCCCACGGGAACGCGAATTAACGGGAAAATCCTTTTGTATGAAAAATCTAAACCACTCAAGTTAGACGTTTGAAATTTGGCATGCAGGTACTTTAGTAAACTTAAAGCTTAGTTGCAACAGGATATTACAAAATTCCCACGGGAACGGTAGTTAGCGGGAAAAAACATTTGTATGAAAAAATCAAATCTAAATAAAAAAGAGAAACTGACTGACTCAGTGACTGACATATATCAACGCATAGCCTGAACGGCTAAACGTAGGCATTTGAAATTTGGAAGGGACATAGCTTAGGTACCGTAGAGGTGCACTAAGAAAGGAATTCCCGGAATTCCCACGGCAACGGAAATTAGCGGGAAAATCTTTTTGTATGAAAAATCTAAACCGCTTAAGTTAGACGCTTGAAATTTGGCATGCAGGTACCTTAGTTAACTTAAAGCTTAGTTGCAACAGGATATTGCAAAATTCCCACGGAAACGGGAGTTAGTGGGAAAAAAACATTTGTATGAAAAAATCGAAACCGCGTAAGATAGATATTTTCAATTCAATTCAATTAAATTATTTATTGCATTCCATGTAGTACAATAGGGTGTTACATAGGCATAGGAACTAAAACATGGACCCTATAGGGCACAGCAACGTTGAAGGGAAGAGAGGAAGTGTGTATTAAAATTAAAACTCAATGAACAATCAATTAAAAAAAAAAACAATTCAATCAATTGATTCAATCTAGCACGCATGCATACCTTAGTAAATATAAAGTTTATTTTTGGCTGTATTTTGAAAAATGGGAGTTATTGGGAAAAAAAAATGTACTTATGAAAAAATCTGAACTGCATAAGTATGCACTCCCACACACACAAAGATCTCTCTCTTATATAACACGCCACGCGGACGAAGTCGCGGGCAAAAGCTAGTTATACATATAAACCTTCCTCTTGAATCACTCTATCTATATTAAAGAAAACCGCATCAAAATCCGTTGCGTAATTTTAAAGATTTAAGCGTACATAGGGATATAGGGACAGAAAAAGCGACTTTGTTTTACATTATGTAGTGATCTTGGTTCCAGGGTTCTGCCAATCGCATCGGTTGTCGTACTTACTTGGCGCCGTAATCGCCTTCATTGTGCAACTTGACTTTCATTACTTTGCACCCGCGCTTGCGCACTCGGCCAAACTGCATGGAGTCCTGGCTGAATCGGAAGCTCATGCCGGTAGCGCTGCCGCTGATCAGCACCAGAGGCCGTACGAGTTCTAACACCACCACATTCAGCTGGAAAAACAAATGTTTTTTGTAGTACGTCCCACTGCTGCACAAGCCTCCCCTCTACGAACCGGATGGGATATGGAGCACACTTCACCGCGCTGCTTTACTGAGGGCTTTTGTTGTACATTGATTTAAAATAAATGATGATGAATGATGGATGTAACTCTGAATACCCCAATTGGGATATAGGTGTGAGCTTATGTTCATTTAAAATATGTGTTGCTTTGAGTATTTTGTCACTTCTTCTCCACAGCCATACCATAATTATAATAAAATACCCTTATTAAAGAAAATTTTGAGTTTGATCATTATCATCACCTTGACTAAAAAGTTTTCTCATACTGGTAGTCGAATGTGCAGAAAAATAATAATAACATTAATAACCATGTAGTGCAGAAAAAATACAGTTTCGATAAATGAGATATTTGAAAGCAGAATTGGCAGTGACAGAAAAATCACTCCGAAACATTTGACTACCCGTGATTCTTTATTTAAACACTAGCTTTTGCCCGCGACTTCGTCCGCGTGGCGTGTTATATAAGAGAGAGATCTTTGTGTGTGTGGGAGTGCATACTTATGCAGTTTAGATTTTTTCATACAATTTTTTTCCTAATAACTCCCATTTTTCAAAATATTACAGCCAAAAATAAACTTTATACTGGGTGTTAGTGACATCGTAACGAATACTGAGAGGGATGATTCAGACCATGATTCTGAGTTAATATCTAGTGGAATTTTCCGTCGCAAAATTCATCAAATTTTGAGTTTTGTTTTTAATTATTTTCAATTCCATATTGTGCTTTTAGCTGCATAGAACCCAAATTTCAATAAAAAAAACAATAATGACAAATTATCGAAAATTTTCGATGTAATGGAGACAACAGCTGCTCGAACGGGTCAACGGCCACACGCACCGCGCCGCGCGCCCCGCGCCGCACGCCGGCGGCGGCGCGGCGGCGCCGGCGGCGCGGCCTACAAAGTGGGCACTACGAACCGATCCTATTTCTTTCTCTGTCTATCGTAAATCTAAAACAACCGACAGAATTAAGTTGACAGCACACGTCAAACGGTTTGCATACCAGCGAGATACCTTTTTGATTCGACCGGGTTATTCATTCATTTACTCATAGGAATCGGGGCCATTATCTACCTAAAACAGTTGAAACAGTAAATAATTGTATTCTTTGTTGTCATTAGAATAACTAACAACCAACTAACACAACCACCACAGATTAGGTAATTAGTTACCTACTATGTCAACCATCCACCAACTTAGTATGTAAGTACCTACGCAAAACCTCGCTACACAAAAATCGAGCGAGATCGCGTCTAGAATTGGGCGGACACCGCCAGAGTGTTGCCTATCGATATTCTATCGATACCTAGTTAAAAAAAACCAATAGTAGGTACCTATCGATAGATCTTTTAGATCAATACCCATTATTGTTACAAAGCAAGACCTATCGGTACTATCGCTAGTATCGATCTAAATGTACTATCACTACTTTCGATAGTTTAGACAATTTTCAAGTTCAACAATTGATAATCTACCTATCGATAGTTCGGCAACTCCGCCGCGTAGGCAATGTCGGCATGTTCAAAGAAAAAAAATATTGTCCGAGAGGAGTGATCTTATTTTTCTTGTTACATGTTTTTACCGAGGTACTAAGTACTAAGTTATTCGTGGTTTTAAATCTCATTGTTAAATCATCAGTAAAGAACTAATTAAACCTATCCTGTTCTGTGTACAATATTCATGTAACGGCTACGTGCTTACATAAGTACCTAGTAGACGGGAGCAACGACTTAACGTACCTTCCGAAGCACGGATCATTTTACTTTCGGACAATCAGGTAATCAGCCTGTAACGTCCCAACCAAAGGCCTTATAAACAGATTTTTGTGATATGTCCCCACCGGAATACGAACCCGGACCCTCCGCATCCCATCGCTCAACCACTGGACCACATAGGCCAAGAAGGTTCTAAGACATAATTAAAGGATCCTGGGACGCAAGACCTCCGAGTTAGGGCTTGTTTGATCTGTCTTGCAGGATACTCGGACGTGAATAGCCTCACGGATCAAGGGCAACGCGCGCCAATAAAGTAGGCATTACGAACAGATACTAGGTATTTCTTTGAGTTGATAGGTATCAAGTGAAGTTTCCTGTCGCAAAATTCATAAAAAAATTAGATTTTTTTCAGTCCCATATTGTGTTTTAAGCTGCATAGAACGCACATCTATCTATACTTATAATAAATCTGTAGAGAGGTCAATTCTGTACATTAAATATTTTTTCAAAATAACTATCAGGGGGTGATAAGTGGTCGATACTGATGCCAAAAATGCAATCAGTAAAATTTTTGTCTGTCTGTCTGTCTGTCTGTCTGTCTGTCTGTCTGTCTGTCTGTCTGTCTGTCTGTCTGTCTGTCTGTCTGTATGTATGTTCCTTATAGAAACAAAACCTACTGGACGGATTTTAATGAAACTTAGTACAATTATTCTTCACACTCCTGGACAGGTTATAGTATACTTTTCATCACGCTACAATCAATAGGAGCAGAGTAGTGAAGGGAAATTCTTTTGTATGAAAAATCTAAACCATTCAAGTTAGACGTTTGAAATTTGGCATGCAGGTACCTTAGATACCGTAGAGGTACACTAAGAAAGGAATTCCCGAAAATCCTACGGGAACGGGAATTAGCGGGAAAATCCTTTTGTATGAAAAATCTAAACCACTCAAGTTAGACGTTTGAAATTTGGCATGCAGGTACTTTAGTAAACTTAAAGCTTAGTTGCAACAGGATATTACAAAATTCCCACGGGAACGGTAGTTAGCGGGAAAATCCTTTTGTATGAAAAATCTAAACCACTCAAGTTAGACAATTGAAATTTGGCATGCAAGTACCTTAAGTACCGTAGAGGTGCACTAAGAAAGGAATTCCCAAAATTCTCACGGGAACGGGAATTAGCGGGAAAATCCTTTTGTATGAAAAATCTAAACCACTCAAGTTAGACAATTGAAATTTGGCATGCAAGTACCTTAAGTACCGTAGAGGTGCACTAAGAAAGGAATTCCCAAAATTCTCACGGGAACGGGAATTAGCGGGAAAATCCTTTTGTATGAAAAATCTAAACCACTCAAGTTAGACGTTTGAAATTTGGCATGCAGATACCTTAAGTACCGTAGTGGTGCACTAAGAAAGGAATTCCCGAAATTCCCACGAGAACGGGAATTAGCGGGAAAATCCTTTTGTATGAAAAATCTTAACCACTCAAGTTAGACCTTTGAAATTTGTCATGC
The DNA here is from genome assembly GCF_024362695.1 of Pectinophora gossypiella. Classification (NCBI taxonomy): domain Eukaryota; kingdom Metazoa; phylum Arthropoda; class Insecta; order Lepidoptera; family Gelechiidae; genus Pectinophora; species Pectinophora gossypiella. Next base: position 67,039 of record NW_026063282.1, read on the forward strand.
AGGTACCTTAGGTACCGTGGAGGTGCACTAAGAAAGGAATTCCCAAATTCCCACGGGAACGCGAATTAACGGGAAAATCCTTTTGTATGAAAAATCTAAACCACTCAAGTTAGACGTTTGAAATTTGGCATGCAGGTACTTTAGTAAACTTAAAGCTTAGTTGCAACTGGATATTACAAAATTCCCACGGGAACGGTAGTTAGCGGGAAAAAACATTTGTATGAAAAAATCAAATCTAAATAAAAGGAGAAACTGACTGACACAGTGACTGACATATATCAACGCATAGCCTGAACGGCTAAACGTAGGCATTTGAAATTTGGAAGGGACATAGCTTAGGTACCGTAGAGGTGCACTAAGAAAGGAATTCCCAAAATTCTCACGGGAACGGGAATTAGCGGGAAAATCCTTTTGTATGAAAAATCTAAACCACTCAAGTTAGACGTTAGAAATTTGGCATGCAGATACCTTAAGTACCGTAGTGGTGCACTAAGAAAGGAATTCCCGAAATTCCCACGAGAACGGGAATTAGCGGGAAAATCCTTTTGTATGAAAAATCTAAACCACTCAAGTTAGACCTTTGAAATTTGTCATGCAGGTACCTTAGATACCGTGGAGGTGCACTAAGAAAGGAATTCCCAAATTCCCACGGGAACGCGAATTAACGGGAAAATCCTTTTGTATGAAAAATCTAAACCACTCAAGTTAGACGTTTGAAATTTGGCATGCAGGTACTTTAGTAAACTTAAAGCTTAGTACATACATACATACATAAACTCACGCCTATTTCCCACCGGGGTAAGCCGGGGTACCGGCGTGCGTGTATGAAGCGATTGATGAATGTGGAGGAAGCAAGAGAAGTGTGTCAGGATCGAAGCAAATGGAATTCTATAGTCTCTGCTTAAAGCTTAGTTGCAACAGGATATTACAAAATTCCCACGGGAACGGTAGTTAGCGGGAAAAAACATTTGTATGAAAAAATCAAATCTAAATAAAAAAGAGAAACTGACTGACTCAGTGACTGACATATATCAACGCATAGCCTGAACAGCTAAACGTAGGCATTTGAAATTTGGAAGGGACATAGCTTAGGTACCGTAGAGGTGCACTAAGAAAGGAATTCCCGGAATTCCCACGGCAACGGAAATTAGCGGGAAAATCTTTTTGTATGAAAAATCTAAACCGCTTAAGTTAGACGCTTGAAATTTGGCATGCAGGTACCTTAGTTAACTTAAAGCTTAGTTGCAACAGGATATTGCAAAATTCCCACGGAAACGGGAGTTAGTGGGAACAAAACATTTGTATGAAAAAATCGAAAGCGCGTAAGATAGATATTTTCAATTCAATTAAATTAAATTATTTATTGCATTCCATGTAGTACAATAGGGTGTTACATAGGCATAGGAACTAAAACATGGACCCTATAGGGCACAGCAACGTTGAAGGGAAGAGAGGAAGTGTGTATTAAAATTAAAACTCAATGAACAATCAATTAAAAAAAAAACAATTCAATCAATTGATTCAATCTAGCACGCATGCATACCTTAGTAAATATAAAGTTTATTTTTGGCTGTATTTTGAAAAATGGGAGTTATTGGGAAAAAAAAATGTACTTATGAAAAAATCTAAACTGCATAAGTATGCACTCCCACACACACAAAGATCTCTCTCTTATATAACACGCCACGCGGACGAAGTCGCGGGCAAAAGCTAGTACTTATAATAAATCTGTAGAGAGGTCAATTCTGTACATTAAATATTTTTTCAAAATAACTATCAGGGGGTGATAAGTGGTCGATACTGATGCCAAAAATGCAATCAGTAAAATTTTTGTCTGTCTGTCTGTCTGTCTGTCTGTCTGTCTGTCTGTCTGTATGTTCCTTATAGAAACAAAACCTACTGGACGGATTTTAATGAAACTTGGTACAATTATTCTTCACACTCCTGGACAGGTTATAGTATACTTTTCATCACGCTACAATCAATAGGAGCAGAGTAGTGAAGGGAAATTCTTTTGTATGAAAAATCTAAACCACTCAAGTTAGACGTTTGAAATTTGGCATGCAGGTACCTTAGATACCGTAGAGGTATACTAAGAAAGGAATTCCCGAAAATCCTACGGGAACGGGAATTAGCGGGAAAATCCTTTTGTATGAAAAATCTAAACCACTCAAGTTAGACGTTTGAAATTTGGCATGCAGGTACTTTAGTAAACTTAAAGCTTAGTTGCAACAGGATATTACAAAATTCCCATGGGAACGGTAGTTAGCGGGAAAATCCTTTTGTATGAAAAATCTAAACCACTCAAGTTAGACAATTGAAATTTGGCATGCAAGTACCTTAAGTACCGTAGAGGTGCACTAAGAAAGGAATTCCCAAAATTCTCACGGGAACGGGAATTAGCGGGAAAATCCTTTTGTATGAAAAATCTAAACCACTCAAGTTAGACAATTGAAATTTGGCATGCAAGTACCTTAAGTACCGTAGAGGTGCACTAAGAAAGGAATTCCCAAAATTCTCACGGGAACGGGAATTAGCGGGAAAATCCTTTTGTATGAAAAATCTAAACCACTCAAGTTAGACGTTTGAAATTTGGCATGCAGATACCTTAAGTACCGTAGTGGTGCACTAAGAAAGGAATTCCCGGAATTCCCACGGCAACGGAAATTAGCGGGAAAATCTTTTTGTATGAAAAATCTAAACCGCTTAAGTTAGACGCTTGAAATTTGGCACGCAGGTACCTTTTTTTTTTTTTTTTTTTTTTTTTTTTTTTTTTTTTTTTTTTTTTTTACGAGGAGAAATCCGTCATGGATACCCAGCCGCCCGGGGAAAGCGACTGGGTTATGTGAGACTCCTACTCACTAAAACTCCTCGGTGTTCCACTCCGTTCGCCGATTGGCGGGTGTCCGGGGACGTTGGCACACTCTTCCGTGCACCCGTCGGCGCCGTCCGATTCGGACTCTCCCTGGGTTCAGGATGGGAGGAGCAGTCCATCCTGATCTCCGATATTATGTGATCTGCCGGGAACACACGGCAGATCACAGCCTCCACAGCCCTTGATGGATTGAGCGACGGGATTTCCCCGCTCCCGTCGCCCAAGGGCTAACCGGGCAAGAGTTGGCGAGCAAATACCCCCCTTCTCCGCCCAGTTCTTCTGCGTCGGATAGGAGCAGAGAGGGGGTCGTCCTCTCTTGTCCGCTCCGCTGCCTCCTTCTGCGCCACCACGTCCTCGCAGAAGGAGACCATCGCGTCCCAGGCTCTCTTGCTGCCAACCATGGCCATGACCACAGCTGGCAGCGAGAGGTCGCCTCCAACCTCTGTGACAAGCGCTGCTCGTTGTTGCGCCCACGCTGGACAGACCCCCAGCGTGTGGTCGGCTGTGTCGTCACTGCAGGCGCAGTGGTGACATACTGCCAAGGGCTCCCTGCCGGCTATGTGGCACAGATATCTGCCGAAGCTGCCATGCCCCGACAGTATCTGTACCAGCCTGAAGGTAAGCGAACCGTGGCGTCGGTTCACCCATTCCTTGAGGACTGGGCGAACAGCCGCCACGGTCCGCAGGCCAGCGCATGGCTCTTCCAATCGCTGCCTCCATCTTCGCAGCAGATTGTTTTGAGCGCGCTTCCTCCATCTGGCCAGCTCGTCAAAGTCCGGCCCGACATCCTGCTCCTTGGCCTCCGCACATCTCACGTACATCTCCGCGAGAACCTCGGCGTCAAGGTCCCACGGAGGTGTGCCCGCAAGTGCACAAGCCGCCTCGTGCGAGATTGTGCGGTATCCTCGGATGACTCTGACTGCCATGACCCGCTGTGCTCGGTACAGCAAGGTCTTGTTCGGGCTAGTCAGAGCCCCGACCCACACCGGTGCGCCATACAGTGCCATCGAGCGTACTACGCCGGTGTATAATCGGCGGCACGTGGCACTTGGACCTCCCAGATTTGGAAGTAGCCTTCCGAGAGCAGACGCGGTGCTGATTAGCTTGGGTGCCAATCTCCGAAAATGCTCTCGGAAGTTCCACCTCGGATCAAGGTAAAGTCCCAGATATTTCATCTGAGGCTTTATCTCAATCCGACAGCCACCGATTTCGATGCTGGCACCTGCAGGTGGCCCCCTCCGAGGACCGTGAAAACACAGAGCCTCGGTTTTGTTGAGGGCCACCTTTAGGCCCAGCGACTCGATGCGCCCTACTACCCGCCGAACGCCAGCTGTAGCGAGCGCAGCCGCCTCCTCGTAACTCTCCCCCCGGGCCGTGACCAGAGTGTCATCTGCATAACAGACGATGTTAAGGCCCGAGGGAAGATCGCCCCGCAGGGTCCAATCGAACCCGATGTTCCACAGGAGTGGCCCTAGGACCGACCCCTGCGGAACTCCGCATTCCATGGCCTTTCGATGGAGTGTGCCATCCCGTCCGGTGTAGAGGACCTCCCTGTTGCACAGGTAGACCCCGATCAGTCTCCGTAGGTACTGAGGCAACCGATGATATCGGATTGCCTCTTGGATACTGCCAAACGGCAAGGTGTTAAATGCGTTGGAGATGTCCAGGGACACCGCCAACAGCACGCCGCCAGAGACAACCGCTTCCTCCGAGAGAGCTTTGACACGAGTGATCGCGTCAATGGTCGATCGGCTCACTCGGAATCCGAATTGGTTGTCTGACAGATCAGGGCCTACATTAGTCAAATGCTGGGTGACACGGGAGGCAATGATCCGCTCAAAGAGCTTTCCCGTGTCATCCAGCAAGACTATAGGGCGGTAGGCAGAGGGGGACTCTGCAGGGCGCCCATCCTTCCTGAGGAGAACTAGACGTCCCTCTTTCCAACAAGCCGGGAACTGGCCCGACGCTAAACAAGCGTCGAGAAGCTCGGCTAGGTGAGCCCCCAACTGGTTCAGCGCCAATGCCAGGACCCGACCCGGGACACCATCTGGTCCGGGCGCGGTATTTTTCGCCCGCAACTTTAGCGCAGCCGCGCGCACCTCCACCGACCTTAGTGGAGGAACCTCCTCAGCCTCGTCTTCCTCTAGGAAGTCCGCCATCGTTGGAGGTGTGTGAGCAGGTCTGTCCGGGAACAGAGCCCCCACCACATCGTCCAACAGCTGAGGCTGTAAGGTTTCCGTGATCGGGGGCGCCTGTGGGCGAAATTTACATCTCGCCGCACGGTACGGACGCCCCCACGGATCCCTATTGAGGTCCTCCAGCATCTGCTGCCTTGAAAGGGTTTTGGACCTGCTGATAGCCAATCGCAGGGACTTTTTGGCCTGGCTGTAGATATTATGCAGCAGGTCCTCCCTTTCTTCGCTACGAGCTCTAAGTCTTCGGTACCTGGTGAACTCTCGACGCGCCGCAACGCAAGCTTCGCGCAGATCAGCTATATCTTGAGTCCACCAGTACACTGCTCGTGTAGGGGGCCGCCTCTTGGCTCGAGGCATTGACGCATCGCAGATATGCGTCAAAGCCTCTCGGAATCGTACTGCGCTTTCGTGCACCTCTGCCGGATCATTGGGCTGCATGGTCCATGACTGGACAATCGCAGCCTCCTCCAGCAGCTCCTCGTTGAGGCGCACGAGTGACCACCTCGGGAAGACCGATGGTCTGGCTTCCCGTTCCCGACGGGAGATGAAATCACCGGATGAGGTGGAGACCTCGAACGTAATGTAGCGGTGGTCCGATAGGGTCTCCACATCATCAAGAACCCGCCAATTTGACACGCGCGATGCTAGGGCAGGGCTAGCGAACGTTAAGTCCACTATGGACCCACTCCGCCCTCGCACCCACGTGTCAGTTGAGCCGCAATTGAGCAGCGCAAGGCCGCACAATGCCGCCCACTCCTCAACCGCTTCGCCGCGGTCGTCGGTCTCCGGGGATCCCCATGCTGTGCTGTGGGCATTAAAATCGCCCAGCACGATCACGTTGCGTTGAGTTGCTCCTCTAATAGCTATCCCCAAACGATCGAGGAATAGCTGGTACTCAGCCAACGGAGCATTGGGAGAGAAGTAGACCCCGAAGACCAGATTGTCGCCCCAAGAGGCGGAAATAAACCCTGGCTCCCTGTCCCGGACGGAAAGGGGCATGGAGCCCGAACCGGTCGCTGCGACGATAGCCACGGAGTGTCGTGAGTCTCCGGCCCAGCTGGACTGGGGAGACACGAAGTAGGGCTCCGTGATGACCGACAGGCTGATTGACCTCTGCAGCATGGATTGCAAGAGCAAGTCTTGCGCACCGGTGCAGTGGTTAACATTGGCAAGGAGGAAGCGATGTCCTGCCATTGCTAACCGGTCACCATCGCCTCTCGTGGCGGCTCCCGCGGTGATTGGCTGGAAGAGACTGGGGTCCTAACAGTCCCTTTTTTGCCACTCTTCGGCCGAACGCACTTCCGACCCCCGGTTGCATGGTTCGCAGGTTTCCCTGCAGCCTTGCAAACGGGGCAGTGGAGGTCGCCGGTACATGTTGAGGACATGTGCCCCTCTTGTCCACACCGGAAGCAGTTCCGGCTGCGGTCAACTTGCGAGCTGCACTGGAGCCCAGTATGCCCAATTTCAAAGCACCTAAAGCACTTCATTGGCCTGGGCCCCAGCGCTCGCACTCGGGCTGCACTCCAGCCGACCAGAAGTCGCCCGCTCTCTACCAGCGTTTTAGCCGCCTCGACGGGACACTCGACGAGCACGCTGCCTGTGCCAAAGATTCCGACTCGGATGGGGCCGACTCTGACATGCTCGTCGAGGCATTTTCCGGCCTGTGCGACCGCAGCCGCAATGCTGTCCGCTGTGACAGAATCGTCCAGTCCGGAGATGACCACATCCGCACGCTTCATTGGTCGAGCTACCTTAACAGCCTCCGGGAGAACCTCTCTTAGCTTTGCTGCCAAGATCTCGGCCTTGTCCCCACTGTCCTTTCCAGGGATTTCGAGGACTCGGGCTCCCGTGGCGGCCATCCGGAAGTGAAGACCGTCTATGCCCAGCTGCCTGAGGTCCACCCCCAACCTCGCCTTCGTGAGCACCTGGGCATAGGTCAGGCCTTCCTCATTTGCCTCTGGTCGCAGTGTCAGAGTGACCACAGCCTGCCTAGGTGGGCGCAGGAGAGCCTTAGCTTTCCCTTTGCTTCCCGCCTTTTTCAGCTTTGCCTTTCCGTGCGGCCTTGTAATATCTACAAGGCTCGCCGGAGGCAAGCTGGGCGTAGTCTGAGCTTTAGGGGCCGCTCCGGCTTTCTGCGCCTTCTTCCCCTTTTTGCCCTTCCGCACCACTTCGCTCCACGTCTCCGCTGGTGGCTGCGTACCCTTTGAGGGTGCCGGTTTGCCACGTATGGGTGCTGGAACGGAAGAGTCCACTACTGTCGCAGCCTTCTTGGCTGCTTTGGCAGTAGGTGTTTTGGCCGCCCTAGAAATTGGTGCCTTGGCTCCGCTGGCCTGTGGAACAGGCTTGTTTAGGTCCGCTTGTAAGGGCGGACGGAACGCCGACGGTGGGAGTAGGCGGTTTTCCAGCCTGGCCAGCTTGATATCGATCATGCGATCGATATCATTCAATAAGGCTGACCGCTGGTCCACCTCAATCCTTTCCTCCGGTTGCGGAACGGACGCGTCGGTGCGAGTACGCTCTGCGGAGAGACGCTGGAGGTCCTCACGGAGCCTGAACATCTCCCCGTCGAGGCTCTCCACCCTCCTTCTCAATTCAGCGTTCTCTGAACGCAGGACCCGCACTTCTTCGTCACAGGTCCTCTCCGAAAGAGCCGCCACAGCTTGTTCGATCTGCGTGGCGGCCTGTTTAAGGGCCTTCACGAACGTGCCCTTGAGGTTTTTGGATTTACGAGCGACATCCAGGATGACCTGGACGCCACTCTCCACCCGCTTCTCAAGGCAGTCCGCAGGAACCGCCGCAAGCTCCCTAGTTGATTGCAGGACCTCCGTCTCGTCCTGCAACACGAGTTCAGCCCGTTGGGCACTGACAAAGGCCTCCTTCGCCTTTGCCAGTCCGACGCAGTGCCCAGTGGTGGGCGGTCTGCCTCTACCGCGCTTGGCTGCGCGGTTCGGTGTGACCGGAACGATGGTTGTGCTGGCGCCCGACTCGCCGCTGCTGTCCAACTCCGGGGCTCTCCTCTTTTTCCGTCGCCTTTCGCCAGCGATGGATGCTCCGTCAGAGTATGAAATGGCCGTGTCCATCCCAGAGCAGTCGGATTCTGACTCCGAGATGAGCACCGCCACTCCCTCCTCTTGCCTTTCCAGGTCTTTCGCCCTTCCTTCTAGGTTTCCTCCAGACCCTGAGGGCTTGCAGGATCTGGAGGAAACTTGAGCCTTCAACCCCTGGTTCTTGCCGCTAAGAACCAGTGGTTCCGGGTCTGCAATCGACCCACCCTTCTCTTTCCCCTTTTGGGGCTTTCCAGCCGCACTAGAGCAGCCACCACTATTAATAATGGAAATGAGGGCCGCCTCCGGATTGGTGGTATCCGTCGGCAGTGCCTTCATCTCCCCAGTTCGCGCGCAATCAATTCCACGTTCATTGCCAGAGTCGCCAGTAAAATCAGTCCGTTTTTTCGTGTTTAGGTCCATCAGCTCCACAACAGGTTTTTTCGACATTATTTTGTTATTCCCACGAGTGTGAGGGATATAAACAGTCCACCCGGGCAGTGCCCTCTGTACCCGGGTAACCCTAATACATCTGGGGGGACGGGTGGTACCCCAGTGTTGGCCACTAGCTGCTAGAGATATCCCCTCTACCACCTGTAACAGGCGTCCCAACGCCGTGCAAAGGCCCGAAGGCGCCCCAACGTGGGACTTTGGAGATTTTTTAGTGAGGTTTACTCCTCTCGGGGCCGGCCGGTTAAGGCAAGCCCCCCTGGCCCTGAGACATGCCGCGAGACATGACCACCGCAAGTCAGGGTAACAGGTTCGCCCGACTGTGGCCGAAGCCTGTCCGCCAGCCGTACATTGACGACCGACGAACCAGCCGCGCGAAGGCGGAATTCGCCTCCTCCCTGCGGATTTTTTATAGAGGTTATCTCCTCGCAGCCCCCTCCACTCAGTGTGAAGGCGGCCCCCGTTCCTGCGACCCCACCAAGTGCAGGCTTACGGGTTGCCCGACGGTGGCCGAAGCCGTTGCCCGCCCAGAGTTATCTGAGCGGACCCGCCGCGCGTTGGGTTCTTCTTAGCTTCACTGTGGAAGTGATATGGAGTAAGCGGCATTTCCAATCACTTCCACAGCTACTGAGCCCCCCCGCCACGACAAGGCGAGAACCCATTGGGGGGGGCACGCAGGTACCTTAGTTAACTTAAAGCTTAGTTGCAACAGGATATTGCAAAATTCCCACGGAAACGGGAGTTAGTGGGAAAAAAACATTTGTATGAAAAAATCGAAACCGCGTAAGATAGATATTTTCAATTCAATTAAATTAAATTATTTATTGCATTCCATGTAGTACAATAAGGTGTTACATAGGCATAGGAACTAAAACATGGACCCTATAGGGCACAGCAACGTTGAAGGGAAGAGAGGAAGTGTGTATTTAAATTAAAACTCAATGAACAATCAATTAAAAAAAAACAATTCAATCAATTGATTCAATCTAGCACGCATGCATACCTTAGTAAATATAAAGTTTATTTTTGGCTGTATTTTGAAAAATAGGAGTTATTGGGAAAAAAAAATGTACTTATGAAAAAATCTAAACTGCATAAGTATGCACTCCCACACACACAAAGATCTCTCTCTTATATAACACGCCACGCGGACGAAGTCGCGGGCAAAAGCTAGTTTAAAATAAACAAATAAAAATTACTAATTATTAAATTTTATCAATGTCATCTATACTTATAATAAATCTGTAGAGAGGTCAATTCTGTACATTAAATATTTTTTCAAAATAACTATCAGGGGATGATAAGTGGTCGATACTGATGCCAAAAATGCAATCAGTAAAATTTTTGTCTGTCTGTCTGTCTGTCTGTCTGTATGTTCCTTATAGAAACAAAAACTACTGGACGGATTTTAATGAAACTTGGTACAATTATTCTTCACACTCTTGGACAGGTTATAGTATACTTTTCATCACGCTACTATCAATAGGAGCAGAGTAGTGAAGGGAAATCCTTTTGTATGAAAAATCTAAACCACTCAAGTTAGACGTTTGAAATTTGTCATGCAGGTACCTTAGATACCGTAGAGGTACACTAAGAAAGGAATTCCCGAAATTCCCACGGGAACGGGAATTAGCGGGAAAATCCTTTTGTATGAAAAATCTAAACCATTCAAGTTAGATGTTTGAAATTTGGCTCGCAGGTACCTTAGATACCGTAGAGGTGCACTAAGAAAGGAATTCCCGAAATTCTCATGGGAACGGGAATTAGCGGGAAAATCCTTTTGTATGAAAAATCTAAACCACTCAAGTTAGACGTTTGAAATTTGGCATGCAGGTACTTTAGTAAACTTAAAGCTTAGTTGCAACAGGATATTACAAAATTCCCACGGGAACGGTAGTTAGCGGGAAAAAACATTTGTATGAAAAAAGTCAAATCTAAATAAAAGGAGAAACTGACTGACTCAGTGACTGACATATCAACGCATAGCCTGAACGGCTAAACGTAGGCATTTGAAATTTGGAAGGGACATAGCTTAGGTACCGTAGAGGTACACTAAGAAAGGAATTCCCGGAATTCCCACGGGAACGGAAATTAGCGGGAAAATCCTTTTGTATGAAAAATCTAAACCGCTTAAGTTAGACGCTTGAAATTTGGCATGCAGGTACCTTAGTTAACTTAAAGCTTAGTTGCAACAGGTTATTGCAAAATTCCCACGGAAACGGGAGTTAGCGGGAAAAAAACATTTGTATGAAAAAATCGAAACCGCGTAAGATAGATGTTTTCAATTCAATTAAATTATTTATTGCATTCCATGTAGTACAATGGGGTGTTACATAGGCATAGGAACTAAAACATGGACCCTGTAGGGCACAGCATAGTTGAAGGGAAGAGAGGAAGTGTGTATTAAAATTAAAACTCAATGAACAATCAATTGAAAAAAAAATCAATTCAATCAATTAATTCAATCTAGCATGCATGCATACCTTAGTAAATATAAAGTTTATTTTTGGCTGTAATATTTTGAAAAATGGGAGTTATTAGGAAAAAAATTGTATGAAAAAATCTAAACTGCATAAGTATGCACTCCCACACACACAAAGATCTCTCTCTTATATAACACGCCACGCGGACGAAGTCGCGGGCAAAAGCTAGTAATTAATATAGTACTACATGACTAGCTACGCTTTAAACTTGAGGAGGTAATTCGATAGACATTTATACGAACTTTAAGCCCAGTAATTAATCATAGTAATAAGGTAATACTCATTTTAGACAAAGAAACGGATAGGTAATCAGTTCGTCAACGAAATTATAACACCTACACTTAGTTTGTTTACTATTTAACGAGGGAAAATAATCCTTACTAATATTATAAATGCGAAAGTAACTCTGTCTGTCTGTCTGTCTGTTACGCTTTCTCGCTTAAACCTCTCAACCGATTTTGATTAAATTTGGCACAGACAATCTTTAGACCCTGAGAAAGAAAATAGGATACCTTTTATTGCGAAAAGAAGGGACGAAGAGATTGAAATAGGGGTTGAAAGTTTGTATGGGATATTTTAATTTTAAAATATAAATCTATGAAACTTTATATTTAAGCACTTGATAAAAAATAATTAAACATTTGTTCTAGCGTTGCTGAAATTTCGACCAGTGAGGGGGTGAAATGAGGGTTGAAAGTTTATATGGGAGTTCGTCATTTTTGGGGATAAAACCTGTTGAAATTTTTTATGAGGTTCGTCATTTTTCAAGATAAAAATATTAAATTTTGTGTTTAGGCACTAAATAACAAACAAAAAATCGTTTGTTCAAGCATTTTGAAATTTTTACCAGTATGGGGGTGAAATACGGGTTGAAAGTTTGTATGGGTATTCGTCATTTTTGAAGATAAAACCATGAAACTTGGTACGTAGGTCTCTTAGGATGTGCAGAGTTTTTCAACAAACGGATTTTCCGAAATTCGAACGGAACGGAACGGATTCGGAACGGGAAATGGAATACATAGGTACTTTATAACTACTGTAAACAGATATTTTTTTTTTTTTTTTTAAATATACCTACTTACTCTCTTTTAATCACATGCTATACCGTTCCTTTTATATAATCCTTAATATTCAAATTAAAAGTACGCAGACGAAGTCGCGGGTACCAGCTAGTTGTAAAATATTTCTACCTCTCTATTGCTATCAGGCCAATATAGGTTTATAATTAACAAATTAGTTTTAGTAAGTTCTATTGCACATATTTCAAAAACCATTTCTATTGACTTAGATGATATGTCCGTACGTTCTGAATATTCTAAGTTATTTTTTATAAGTATGCACACACCACCGCCTGAATGTTCTTCTCGGCAGAAGTTCGCGCCCACATTATAGTTGATAATTTTGAGTAATTTCATCTTTTCGCTATTCAGGCATGTTTCAGATATGCACAAGACATGTATCGTGGAATTTTCTTCTTCGAGGAGAGCTTCAAGAAGGTGCACTTTATTCCAGATGCTTTGGACGTTTTGATACATGATAAAAAAATCTGATTCGAAGTGAGGCGTATCTGTGTTATTAGTAGATGGATCGCGCTGTTTCTTGGACGGTTGAGGGACGAAAAAATGTCTGATCAATATTGTTTACAAGGTTGTGAGCATCCGTATGGTTCCATTCCTGTATTTCCATAATTCTCCTGTTAATATCTTTGAATATCTTTGAATATCTTAGCAATAAGGCCGCCTATTGTACTAATTCTATTTCTCTTTTGTTTTGTATTTTGTTTTTTCCTGTTTGTGCAATAAAGTATTTGTAATGTTATGTTATGTTACTGTCCATATGCCGTAGTTTTTTACAGTTCCATTCCGTCTGTTGAACATAGTTTCATCATACTTCATATGATAGTTGGAATCTATCAAGTATGCATACTCGAATTTTATAACATCTTCCTTTAGTCTCTTATTAAATTGTTCCACTCTCCAGTTGAATACATTTGCATACCTGGAACATTTGAATGTTGGTGAGCAGACCAAAACGTTGGTATTTTGTATTTTCTGTAATATTTTTCAAATGGAGTAAACGAGATCTTGATAGTTGTTAGAAGTGTTGAAGTCCTCCTCGCCGATAAGTATAACACAGAAATCATTAAATGTGTAATCTATAACTTTTTGGTCTATATCTTCCAGCAACTTCTTTATACCGCGATTAGGCATCAAGTAATGACATATTTCGTATTTTCCCTCATCGAATGTACTCTCCGCAGTGTTAAGGATTTTATTCCTATTGTTTGTACTTATAATACATATTTTATCTGGGGTTAGTTTGGTATTCATCTGTGTGCTTGCGATTTGATTTGGTACCGAATGAGTTGGTTTTGCGGATTGTGAATAAATTTTGACTGTAGACTCTCTATTTTGGTTTTTAGATCTTCAATTTCCGTATCAGCCTGCGCTAATTGCTTTTGTAGTTTTTGGATCAAGTTAAAAATAAAAAAAAAAAAATACTTTATTGCACTTAACAACTAGTTACATCACAAACAAGAAATGGACGTTTACAAGGGTGGACAAGTTTTCTAATTTTAATTTTTCTATTTCCAGGGAGCAGGTGCGCACGGATGACGGAGTTTGGGGTGATTTGGAGCTGTGCCCGTCAATAGATTTTATCTTTTTTTTGGGTGTAGATGTCGCATGCAATGATGACGTAGTTGAGCATATTGTCATGAGAGTCTTAACCTCCTGTGTAAGCTTGTCCACAGTTCTTTTCAGCTCATTGTTTTCGCAGATGGTGTTTTCTAGCTCATTCTGGGTAGTCATCAATTCAGAGGTGAGAGTAATGATTTGCTGTTTTAAATCCATTATACTGCTGACACATGCTCGTTCTTCCATACTCCTTGACTGCAAATCAGGAGAAGTCTCTTCGATACAGGTGTTGCCGTCCAATAATAAGCTTGATTCCAGAGAACAGTATTTAGATTTATTAGTTAATTAAACAATCCCGTCCGATATGACACTCAACATAAAGTTTATTTTTGCACGAGTACACAGCAAGAAGAAGGTTCACAAAAGTCACTAGACGGCACAATAGATAAAACCGTAGCGGTGAGAATAGAAAATAGAACTAACTAGAAGGCATAGGTTCAGGAAAATGATAGATAGCCTGAAGTTAAAAAGCATACAAAAATATCAGCTAACTACGTAGCGTAAAGCGCGGGAATCTTTACATAAAAAGCAAGCGGGCATTCGCCGTGGTCTTTGAGATACGATACGACTGGCGCGTCAGCTGTCTGTGTCGCTTGCGGTGCGGTGGGGCGCGCGCGCGCCTCGCATCGATTCATGACCATATAAGGTATTGTAGGCATAGAAGCGATGCGCGCCCGCTGAGACACAAGTTGTACAGCGCGCCACAAAGGTTCGGAAATACTTCCACTTCACGCCTGCATCCCGGAAGGGGTATGCAGACTTGTATAATTTAGCGACATCTTAACATCAGGTCTGCTTCCCTGAAGGGGTAGACAGACGTGAATACCTTGAAACAAAGCAATGTTTATAATACAACGATCTCACCCGGGTTTACTTGATTTTATGATTTTATATTAACTTAAGATTTGTTTTTAATTTGATTAATAAATAATTTGTATTAAAAATGATTTAAATAATTTATATGTTCCCACAATACTTATTTTACTTATTAAATGATGCAGATATAAGACAATTAAATGCAGGTATATTTTATAAATTAAACGTAACTAATCTTAACCAAAAATTAACAGCGCAACAGTATTTAGAGAAGATAGAGAAAGGTGAACTCGAAGGAGATATGATGGCAATATTTAGTAGATTACGAAATACCGAGCAATTCTGGAAAAAACCTAGAAGCGATGTTATGTGTATGACTCGTTATTACGGACCAGCTACTTGGTTTTTAACAATCAGTCCTTCTGAATGGAGATGGACGGACCTCGCGGATTATATTAAACTAATCAATGGTCCAGATGTAAAGAATAAATCTACTGGTGAGTTAGTAGCAATGGACCCAGTTTCAGCGTCGCGGTTTATTGACATAAAATTTAAATCAATATTGGATTTTTAACATCACCTGATGTTCCTTTAGGTGAAATAGAACATTATTTCTGGCGACGTGAATACCAGTCTAGGGGTTTACAGCATTTCCATCTGATGTTATGGGTAAAAGATGCACCAATACTACAAGTTTCGACTGTTGAGGAGGTAGCAGAGTTTATTAATAAATACGTTACATGTTCTGTCCCAGATAAAAAAGTGTCCCCAACATTACATCATCGTGTTATCAATTATCAGACGCATAAACATAACTCATACTGTTTACGGAAGAAAAAAACAAAAACAAGCTTTACAACGGTTTGCAGGTTTGCATTTCCACGACCAGTAACCAAATCTCTAACAATTAATAGTGTAACCGAATCAATAGCCGCTAGGAAAACTTTAAAAACTAATAGGCTTTATAATATACCTCGCCAAAAAGAATCTCGTTACATTAACGACTATAATCCAGCAATCCTTCTCGCTTGGGATGGTAACATGGATTTACAGTATGTAGGCGAAAAGACAGCTGTACTAAATTATTATATTACCAAATATACGACTAAAAGTGAAAAAAGTCACGCAGACACGTAGACACTTTCGACGACATTAATTCTACTAAATCTGTCGCTAGCAGGCTTTTTAACGTAGCTATCCGAGCACTCAATAACAGAGAATGTGGTGCACTAGAAGCAAGCGATACACTTTTAGGAATTTCTCTTTATGGTACCGATGCCCAGACCACAATCCGATGGCTCGATGTAAATATATATCGCAACCGAAGGGTAAAATCTAAAAAAGAAGTAATTGAACTTGAATCATATTCTAGAGACATCTATTTCGAATCTTGGGTTGATAATATTTATCCTCAACGTCCTCAAGACTTAGATTGCATGTCTGGACAAAATACTTATACTGAAGCCTTCAACTTTTTAAAAGATCAAATTAAGGACGGACTTGATTATGGAGAAATGCAGACTGAATTTTTAAATAACATAGAGAGAGCGTTTGAAATGATTGAAGAAAAAGTAGCGGAAATTGAAAGAGATCGACAGGAAAATGATAACGAAGATGATGGCCTAGAAAATCCATTAGACTTCTTACCTGTTGAAGCTGTGAATGCAATGGAGGATTTCAGAAATGCTAAAGAGTTGGTATCCGAGGAAGAGCTCGAACAAATGATAGGAGGTTTAAATGTAGACCAAAAACGTATTTTCGACAAGATCTGTAAGACTTTATTGGATGAATCTAAAACTTTGAGAATGTTTGTTAGTGGAACAGGCGGCACGGGAAAAAGTTATTTGATCAATACAATAAAAAATTGGGTTAAGAAACGATTGAACAAGTTAGCTGCGGTAGCTGCACCCACAGGTATTGCTGCTTTTAATGTAAACGGTCTTACAATACATAGGCTCCTACAGCTGCCTGTAGAACACGGAAACTGTCCCAAGTACACTTCCTTGTCAGACCAAGTATTAAAAGGTTTTAAGATGTGATTTAAAAGATGTAGTACTTTTGATAATTGATGAAGTGTCTATGATTTCCAATATAACATTAATGTACATCCATCTTCGCTTAACAGAAATATATGATACTGGTGACAATGATGACGGATGGTTCGGCAAGATTAATATAGTGTTGTTTGGCGATTTGCTCCAACTGCCTCCAGTGAGACAACTGTCTCCATTCGAAAACTTGAAGTCATCTGATGTTCGTAAATGTTAAGGATCCCTTAGGGCTCCAAATTTATGGAAAGAACTATTTTGTTATGAGGAATTAACTGTAAATATGAGGCAAATAACGACCAACTTTTCGGTGAAATATTGAATCGTTTAAGAATGGGTATAGTAACAAGTCAAGACAGGTGCGCTTTATCTAAACGACTTCTCAAATTAACCGCTAAAAATCAATTGACCGGCTTAAAGAAATCATATCTTATTTTAGATTGCTGTCCGAAGATACAGTATGTTTATTTCCCACTAAAAATATGTGTAATCAGTTTAATACTGCAATGTTGGCAAGTATGGAGCAACCAGAAATTAAATTAAATTCGATAGACGAAATAGATTGTCCACGTTATTTGAAAAAACGAGGAAATGAAGTACTCAAAAAGTACGAGGATAATTCGCCATAATTTCTTTAGGTACGATAGTTGGTAAGATATTTGAAAGACTGTTGCAGCCCGTACTGGCGAATAACTTCCAAATCAGCGACGCCCAGTTTGGTGTTCGTCCTGGGCTCTCAACGGATTCTACGATCTTAACTCTGCTGTTCCTGAATTCAATGACAACTCGCGCCAATCTGGATAGAATTTCTGATATTTTCGTATGGCACTTTGTGAGTCTCAATTATATTATCACTTTATGTCATAATTCTAGAGATCGTTGAGCCAATCTGGTATTAAATGACAGGACTGTAGTGTGTACTTAATACTATACGTATACTTAATACCTATAACCTAATGTTGCATATAACCATTATCTATAAATGGATCAGTATTAAACGAACGTTCGATCTATTCGGTTGTTTCATTAATACAATACAACACCTCATGGCGACCCTGCCATAAACGCGAGTTTCGGGTAACCGGCGGCGACGCCCTGTCTACTTGCCATGTAGGGCAGCGCGTATCTAAGTACATCTTCTAAGTGATAATGAATATACTTAATTCAACCGGCAATTCGCGTAGATTATCATCAATTGCGTATATGTGTAAAAAATAAATATGTGTCAGTCAAAAGTCGAAAAAGAAGATGTCTTTATAAGCCAAAATGCTGTTGGTGGTACGAATGCAGCCAATGTGGACCAACTGCGGCATGAAGTCGGAAATGTGAATATGTTGCTAACAGTTATAATAACAGTCATCGGAATTGCAGCAGTAATTGGATTCATCTATATTTATCGTCGATGCCACAAGATATGGATGAGAAATGAAATTAATCGTGCAGCTTTTTATCGTCGAACCCTTGGTTGGAGAGAGTACCGTAGAGAGGCGGAACCGGAACCTCATGATATTCGTCTAGAAAATGTGGGATCAAGAATAAACTTTACCCCAAAATAAAAGGGACCATGTGTTTTAATAAGTGTCGGCGTTTCTAATGAGTGCCAGTGAAGTGAAAAATCATGCGTATAACTAAAAATAAATATATTATTAGATTAAATATGAATGATTAAGAAATATAATTAAGTAGGTAAGAAATGGATAGCTTTCAAAACGTTTTATATATACTATACTATGGCAGAGGAACTGCTAAAATTTTACGATGAATTAGTGGTAATTAAAAAATACTTAGTAAAAAAAGGTAAGTCAAGATTTAAAGGTAATATTATAACAAATAAAACAGAACAAGTAAATAAAATAATTAATGAATGTCGTGTGATTGTAGAATTTATTTCTAGTAAAAGTAATGTGAAACCAGAGATTATTGGGAGCGTGAGTAGTGTTTATGAGAATATTCAGTTAATTTATCAACAAATAAGGCAATTATTAACTGACAAAAGTGGGGAATCTGAAAGTGATAACAGTTCGAGTAACTATAGTGACACTCAGAACTCAGTAAACATGGAGTTTGATCTAAAAACAGCGTGTAATTTAATCCCAGTTATGAACGGTAATGAAAATGTAACCAAACAGCTAATAGATGCTGTGGAAATGTATGCTGATATGTTGGAAAATACGTCCCATCCCTTGCTCATTAAGTTTGTCCTTAAAAGTAGGCTATCGGAAAATGCGAAATTACGTATGTCTCAAACTTATAAATCTGTGAGCGATCTTGTGTCAGATCTGAGGAAAACACTTTTAACTAAAAAATCATTTACAGCTATACAAACTAAATTGCAAACAGCCACACAAGGTTGGCGTACTATTGATCAATTTGGAACAGAAATTGAAAAATTATTTTCCGATCTCACAATATCGCAGGCAGACGGCAATGCGGCAAGTTATGAGATAATTAAGCCCTTAAATGAAAAAATGGCCATAAAAAGATGTTCAGACGGACTTCGCGATACCAGGTTAAGCACCATCATCGCGGCGCGGAACTACAACAGTTTGAAGGACGCCATACAAGCAGCCAAGGACGAGGAGACTTCGTCGGCAGCCACTTCCAGTGAGGGCGTTATGCATTTTTCCAGGCGAGGCAGAGGTAATGTACAACAACATTATTTTGGTCCGCAAGCAAGTAACCACTACCATTGGCAACGAAACAACTCACTTCCTACTGGAAATCAGGTAAATTACAGGGGAAGAAATAGTTTTCGTGGGCGTTCATCTTATGGATCTGCAACGCATTACAACTCATATGGTACAACAAACCGTGGACGTAGTTCATTTTCACGCGGAAATACAAATATGACAAGAAATCGTGTATATAATCGAGGAGCAAATAGTAGGGGACAAAGGCCTATGTTCTATGCTCAACAAACGGATCATGCGAGTAATACGACACAACCATCCCAATCAGAGACGGATTCTGATGAAGTTACAAATGACAATGGGCACTTTTGTATGAAACTTGGTCCAAGAACCTCCACTGATGAGACTTATATGTAATGAAAGCTTATGCTTTCCCTATGATTCTGGCAAAGTCCTATCAGATTCTGTCCCGGGGTTCTTTTTTTACGGCCATGTTTGTCCTGGCTAAAAATGTGATAAAATACAGTGGGAGCTAAAATCGACTCAAGATTTGTTGCTGGATAACTAAGTCTACATAAATAATTATGTATCATATTGTATATCATTTTAAAGAGGATCTTTTCCAGAATCCGAAACATAAAAAAAAAAACAAAAAAAAATCTTTTTGTAAGCGAATTATAGTCAATTTATATCTGCAGCGCCATTGTTTCTCGGTAGCTAAGTTCAAGTTTCATGCCTTTTACCCCTTCCAAAAGTATCTTACCGATTTTTTTTATATTGCTTCCGGAATTTGATCTAAGTGATAATAACAAGAAAAATAAATAAACACCTCTCCGATAGAGACCGGCTAAGCTATTGCCTATTGCAAGAAATCGTCATCATTAGCAAGTCATTACGGTATTGCATATTATAAGCTTATCAGCAACTTGGAACTTGGTCCAAGAACCTCCACTGGTGAGACTTGCATGTAATGATAGCTTATACTTGTCCTATGATTCTGGCAAAGTTCTATCAAACTCTGTCCTAGGGTTTTTTTACGGCCATGTTTGTCCTGAGTGTACAGTAGTGGACTGCAAAATCACCTCAGGATTTGTTGTCGAAAAACTATTTAACTAAGTCTATATACATAATTATATATCATAATGTACTTATATCAATTTTAAAGGGGAAGGTTATCAGAATCTGAAACACAAATAAAAAAATGCATTAAGTATGTAAACGACTTTTAGCCAACTCACGTCCGTAGCATCATTTTTCTCAGCAGCTACGTACGAGTTTCGCGCCTTCCAACCTTTCCAAAGAAGCCCAATCATTTTTTCCTTCTTCTGATATTGCATTCTTAACCTGACAAGACTAAGTGACAACAACAAGAAATAAAATAGATACCATTCCGATAGAGGCCGCGTAAGCTATGGACCTATTGCAAGATAACGTACTCAAAGGCTAGTCATTATAATCCAACAGACGTAACATGATTAGAATGCGGGAGGACGCAAATGTAGTATGTTTTCTTTCACCACAATCTTGTTTTATTAATCCAGGCTTATATCTTGTCTTATAAACAATGCCGAATGGTACAACAAACGTATCGTAAACGTAAGGTTGCCTGGTAGTAATTGCTACCTTGGCAATAAAGCCGCCTTTTGCACCAGTTATTGCCTGAACTTGTTTAATAAATGTGTTTCTTTTGTATACAATAGAGTCATTGTATTGCATCTTGATTAGAATGACTTATTTCTTGTTTCTCTCGTACTAAGCTGCATAGTTGAATAGTTGTATTGCTGTTAGTGTTAAAGAGACACATATTTCGTCTCTTTCGCATAAGGCAATGTACTACATTTCCGTCCCGCCGCATTCTAATCATGTTACGTCTGTTGGATTATAATGACTAGCCTTTGAGTACGTTATCTTGCAATAGGTCCATAGCTTACGCGGCCTCTATCGGAATGGTATCTATTTTTTTTTTCTTTGTTGTCACTTGTCAGGTTAAAAATGCAATATCAGAAGAAGGAAAAAAATGATTGGGCTCCTTTGGAAAGGTTGGAAGGCGCGAAACTCGTACGTAGCTGCTGAGAAAAATGCTGCTACGGACGTGAGTTGGCTAAAAGTCGTTTACATAATGCATTTTTTTTATTTGTGTTTCAGATTCTGATAACCTTCCCCTTTAAAATTGATATACATTATGATATATAATTATGTATATAGACTTAGTTAAATAGTTTTTCGACAACAAATCCTGAGGTGATTTTGCAGTCCACTACTGTACACTCAGGACAAACATGGCCGTAAAAAAACCCTAGGACAGAGTTTGATAGAACTTTGCCAGAATCATAGGACAAGTATAAGCTATCATTACATGCAAGTCTCACCAGTGGAGGTTCTTGGACCAAGTTCCAAGTTGCTGATAAGCTTATAATATGCAATACCGTAATGACTTGCTAATGATGACGATTTCTTGCAATAGGCAATAGTTTAGCCGGTCTCTATCGGAGAGGTGTTTATTTATTTTTCTTGTTATTATCACTTAGATCAAATTCCGGAAGCAATATAAAAAAAATCGGTAAGATACTTTTGGAAGGGGTAAAAGGCATGAAACTTGAACTTAGCTACCGAGAAACAATGGCGCTGCAGATATAAATTGACTATAATTCGCTTACAAAAAGATTTTTTTTGTTTTTTTTTTATGTTTCGGATTCTGGAAAAGATCCTCTTTAAAATGATATACAATATGATACATAATTATTTATGTAGACTTAGTTATCCAGCAACAAATCTTGAGCCGATTTTAGCTCCCACTGTATTTTATCACATTTTTAGCCAGGACAAACATGGCCGTAAAAAAAGAACCCCGGGACAGAATCTGATAGAACTTTGCCAGATTCATAGAGAAAGCATAAGCTTCCATTACATATAAGTCTCATCAGTGGAGGTTCTTGGACCAGATTCGCCCATTCTCCTTTAAATCAGTTTTTTCGTTCTTAAACACAATATATTATTAATAAACAGTCAAGCAAAATTCGTAGCCTTGTATGTAAACAACCAAAAATATTTTTTCTTAATAGATACTGGAGCTTCTTTATCGGTTATCAAAAAAGATGCATTACCAAAAGACATTTGTATAACTAGTGATGATACAATAGTAAATGGAATTGGTGGTCAGCTTCAATCTTCAGGATGTATCGACTTATCATTGCATCATGAATGTAATAAAAGCATTACATTTCATCATAGGTTTTATGTTTTCAATAACATTGCATTAAAGGCAGATGGGATTCTCGGGTTAGACTTTCTGTGTAACTTTAGATCAAATATAAACATAGACACAAATGAGTTGATACTTTTTGATAAACATGGAATGGAATTTTGTCTTACTCTTTATGACACGGTAGATTATTCTAGAGATTGTTTATTTATCCCAGCGCGTAGTGAATCTATTCATTTTATATTTTTGGATACAGATTATAGAAATGATGATTTGGTCGTTTCTTCTCAGGAATTAATGAAAGATGTATTTTTGGCTAGTTGTATTGTAAAACAGAAAAATAACCGAATACCAATAAAAATTTTAAATGTTAGTGATCAAGATGTTAACCTACCTATGTTTCAACCTGAACTACATCATATAAATAACTTTGAAATATATTCATTTGACCAATGTTCTTCAACTTTAAATCGTGCTAAAACCTTATCAAGCTAAAAACAAATCACTTGACATCGGAGGAACAAAAGTCGATAGAAAATATTTGTAAAAAATATTCAGACGTTTTCTTTTTAGCGGGAGATAAATTAACTGCTACAAATATTTACAAACAAACAATTAATGTAAAACCTCATATAAATCCGATATATACTAAACAGTACAGATTGCCACAATCATTAAAACCAGAAGTAGATAGGCAAATCAAGCAGATGATTAAAGATGATATAATAGAAGAATCAAGAAGCGAATGGTCAAGTCCAATACTATTGGTACCGAAGAAAGATACAGGAACTGGAAATAAAAAATGGCGTATGGTCATAGATTACAGAAAATTAAATGAGACAATTACGGATGATAAATTTCCACTACCCAATATTACGGAAATATTGGATTCGCTTTCTGGTTCCATCTATTTCAGTCACCTAGATTTATATCAGGGATATTATCAAGTAGCTTTAGAGGAAGAGAGTCGTAAACTTACAGCTTTCACTACCAGCACAGGTCAATATTAGATGAAGAGACTCCCTATGGGGTTGAAAATTAGTCCGAGTGCCTTTAGTCGAATGATGTCAGTAGCTATGTCTGGATTAACGTATGAAAAGTGCTTTGTCTACTTAGACGATCTAATTGTTTTCGGAAGGAGCTTAGACATACACAACAAAAACCTAACTGATGTATTTGAGAGACTAAGGAAATTTAATTTAAAACTAAATCCTGAAAAATGTCAATTTCTTAAAAAACAAATTTTATATTTAGGTCATATGGTCACATCGGAAGGAGTATTGCCAGATCCTGATAAAATTAAAGTCTTGCAAAATTACCCTACTCCACAAAATGCGGATGAAATAAAGAGATTTATAGCATTTTGTAATTATTATAGGAAATTCATTAAAAATTTTGCTTCTATAACAATACCACTGAATAAATTGACAAGAAAAAAATAACCTTTTGTTTGGACATCAGAATGTGAAAAAACATTTCAAACTCTAAAATTAGCGTTAGTTTCGCCACCCATTTTACAGTATCCGGATTTTAGCGAAGAGAATGAATTCATTTTACAAACTGACGCATCAGGAATAGCTATTGGAGCTGTTTTGTGTAATAAAGATATGCGACCTGTAGCCTATACCAGTAGACCTTTAAACAAAGCAGAACGTAACTATCCAACTATACAAAAGGAGCTTGTTGCTATTGTATGGGCAACAAAATATTTTCGTCCATATTTATTTGGCAAAAAATTTACAATATTCACTGACCATAAACCTCTTATTTACTTATTTTCACTAAAAGATCCATCAAGTCGATTGTTGAAATTTCGTTTAGCGTTAGAAGAATATAAGTTTGATATTCTATACCAAAAAGGAAAAGACAATGTTATAGCGGATGCATTATCGAGAATATGCATTACGTCTGATGAATTACAGGATATGAATAAAGAAATCGTATGTGTGTTGACAAGAGCACAGAGAAGACGAATGGATGATGACAGCGTGGATGATTGCTCTAATAAATCCATTGACAAAAGGCCTGATCAACCTAGAGTCGTGGAACTACTTAAGAAACCGCATGATTGTGTCGAAATTGTTTTGATGAAAGGTAGTATGATAGAAGGAATAAAAAGAGGGAACGAAGTAATGAAAGAGAGTGAATGTTTTATTTTAATTAAAAATAACGGAAATATGACTCTATATATAAACCTAGACTTTAGGACACGTTTTACGCGAGTCGAATTCGTGACTGAGCTTAGGGAATTTAGTAAAAATACGAATATAAGTGAACTATGCATAGTAAAAGATGAAGAGAATAAAGTATTTGTGATAGAAATGTGTAAAGAGATAAAAAGTAGAGAAAATTGGACCGGTCCACGACTTGTAGTATTGAGAGGAATTAGGAGAATTGAGAGTGACGAAGACGAAAAACAATTTATTCTAAATGACTTTCATTTACTGCCCACTAGCGGTCATGCTGGTGTGCGCAGAATGAGTAATAACATTAAAAGAAAATTTTTATGGTCTGGAATAGACAGAGATGTGAGAGAATTTGTACGAAAATGTACAAAATGTCAGCAAATGAAGTATGGCAAATATGTTAAAGAACCTATGGAGATTACCACTACGGCTTCATACGCGTTCGAAAAAGTTTATTTAGACTTAATAGGACCTCTTGAGAAAGACGTTGATGGTAATTGTTACGCATTGACAATCCAATGTGAATTAACAAAATTTGTGGAGGCCTATCCACTTAAAAATAAAGACACCATTAGTATAGCTAGAGCATTAACTAATAATTTTATTCTTAGATTCGGAATACCAAAGACCATAGCGACAGATCGAGGAACTGAATTTGTATCGGATACTATGCAACAGGTATGTAAACTTTTAGAAATTGATAAAATAACATCTACAGCTTATCATCATCAGTCCATTGGAGCACTGGAAAACACGCATGAAAATTTGGGTGAGTTTTTACGTATACAATGTAGTGGGCAAGCAGATACTTGGAGCCATTGGTTGCCTTATTGGACCTTTAGCTTTAATAATACCGTGCATTCTGAGACTAAATACACGCCGTTTGAATTGGTTTTTGATAGGTCGAGTAATGTGCCAAGTAGAGTAAGTAACCATATAGAGCCATTATATAATCCAGAAAGCTATCCATTAGAATTAAGATATCGTCCTCAAGTTGCGCAACATGATGCTAGAGATAATTTAGTTTTAAATAAACATAAAAGAAAATATATATATGACAATTATGTTAATCCTGTTAGTTATAGTAAAGGACAATCAGTGTGGTTAAAAAATTAAACTGCTAAAAAATTGGATGCGTTATATAAAGGACCATTCATTGTATTGGAAGATTTAGGCGTTAATGTTAAAATTGTAATCAATAATAAACCATACATAGTTCATAAAAATAGGACTAAGCCATATATATCTTAAATTTTACTTTAATTAGTAGTAGTAAAATAAAAATAAGCCTGTGATCTTATTTTTATTTTCTTTTTAACCCCGAAGATGTAGTGTGTACTTAATACTATACGTATACTTAATACCTATAACCTAATGTTGCATATAACCAATATCTATAAATGGATCAGTATTAAACGAACGTTCGATCTATTCGGTTGTTTCATTAATACAATACAACACCTCAGGACCGAAGCTGTTCTTGAATTCAATGACGACTCGCGCCAATCTGGATAGAATTTCTGATATTTTCGTATGGCACTTTGTGAGTCTCAATTATATTATCACTTTATGTCTAATTCTAGAGATCATTGAGCCAATCTGGTATTAAATGACAGGACCGAAGCTGTTCTTGAATTCAATGACGACTCGCGCCAATCTGGATAGAATTTCTGATATTTTCGTATAGTACTTTGTGAGTCTCAAATTATATTATCACTTTATGTCATAATTCTGGAGATCGTTGAGCCAATCTGGTATTGGATGACAGGACAGCAAATTGTATAGAGACATGAAGCAATCTGCTAATGAATTTGACTTACAGTAAAAAACTTGATTCGAACACGGACAGACCAAAATAATTTTCTAAGTGATATTATACTAGTGATATTAAATACAGTGATATGAAATCCCAGGACGACTCGAGCTATACTGGTGAGTGTTGTAGTTGCTAACCGATTGATCGTAATATTACGAACCACACTCGATGTTATTGGGTATTTCTAGTGCGCCGGGAGCTCGTCAACCAGTCTGGCGAGTACTATAGAGTTCCGGGTGTATAACACCGAGAAAGCTGTTGCCTCTAAACCAGATCAGCGGTGGAAAGAGGCTGAAGTAACTCTTAAAGTTAGATCGGGGGACTACGCAGTGGGAGAAAATGCAATCGTTTATGCAGCGGATTCATAATTTATATGAAGATTGTGAGCCCGTCTTCATAAGCGAATAGTAATAAGTACCTACTACTCAGGTATTTATTACAACCTTTTCTCTCACTGCTGCTGTTCATTGATATAACTTCACTTTAAGATACTTAGTAGTTTTTGTTTTTTTTTTGTTTTTGCTTCGTATCAACAGTGGCTGCAAGTTGTCTTTGATTACTTGTGGCTCTGCCCACCCCATTTGGGATTACGGGCGTGAGTTTATGTATGTATGTATGTATGTAGTAGTTTTTTACCACTGCATTTTCAACCAAATTCATTGTGTATATTGTAATTTTATATTGTTAGCGTATGAAAGGCGAGGCATTTTCTTTGTATATTTTAAGTATACTTATCAAAAATGGTGTTTTGTACAGTTTGTAAAGTCTCTAGATCGTGTTCATTGGAAGCACTAACCATAAAAATAAAAATATTACTCCTTCTAGCGACGGGATTGAATTAATTGAGTCCGCATTTCGCAACCGAATAGCTTCATACAGAATATTATCAACAGATTTGGATGGTCATAACTCTTAAGATCGGTTTCTTGATGATATAAAAAATAAAATCAAAACATTAATTGATTTGTCTCTCAAGGAAAATGACTGTATAAAACTCAATTTTGAACATTTTGCTGTTTTTCTTTTAGTAAAAAATGATTTTCAGGAAATAAAGTCTTTTGGAACTAAAAATTATACTCTCTATCAAAATTCTGTACCGTCGGTGAAAAGTAATACAAGTCCAAAGTTGAAGTTTTGAGAAAATCGAGTTTTTTTTTAAAGTTAAAAAAATTCTAGCTCGCGACTTATAAGGAATAATGGAACAGAAGTTAGATGTGTCGATAGGTGATGATGGAAGGTTTCTTTTCTTATATCCATACTAATATTATTAATGCGAAAGTAACTCTGTCTGTCTGTCTGTCTGTCTGTCTGTCTGTCTGTCTGTCTGTCTGTCTGTTACTCTTTCACGCCTAAACGGCTCAACGGATTTTGATGAAATTTGGTATGGTGATAGATGATAACCTAGAAATGGTCATAGGCTATAAATAATCACGCCATCGTTCTTAGGGGGTAGGCAGTTGGCAGATAACTAAATTGATTTAGTGATTTGTAGTTGTTTTTGTTGGGACTTTTGCTCTTTCATGTCTAAACGGCTGAACGGATTTTAATGAAATTTAGTAAGGTAATAGTTGGTTATCTAAAAACGGTTGTAAGATCAAAATGATCACGTCATCGTACTTAGGGGGTAGGCAGAAAACTGAATTGAGTTAGTGATTTTTTATGGTTTTGCTGGGAGTTTTGCTCTATCATGCCTAAACGGCTGAACGGATTTTGATGAAATTTAGTAAGGTGATAGATAGTAACCTAAAAAAGGATATGGGCTATTAATATTCATGCTATCGTACTTAAGGCGTAGGCAGTAGACAGAAAACTAATTAAGTTAGTGATTTTTAATCGTTTGTTTTAAAAAATTGCCTCATTCACGCCTTAACGTCTGAACGGAATTTTATAAGACTTGGTTAATTTAAAGATAGGATCTTAGGCACGGACACAGGCTACTTTTTATGGCGGGAAAATACCTCATTCCCGCGGAAATCTAGATTTCGTGATCGTGTCAAGAAGCGCATGACGCCATAGCTACTGGAATGATTTCGATGTTTTTTTTTTAAACTGAGTGACTTCAAGTTAATATTTGATCATTTTTCTAACTTAGAGGGTAGGTAGGCGCCATAATTTAGGAAATTTATGATAAAATTTTGATGCAACTGTCTTTATTAAACAGTTTTATCTCATTCCTACAGGAATCTACACATAGCTATAGCTAGCTATCTATTAACATTAAAACTCTTTCTAGAATCACATTACGCCAATTAATTGATCTGATTTGTATACGTTTTTTTATTCAACTGACTGTTACATTACATACAGATAAAATCTAATTACTTACACCACATAATTAATATAGTACTACATGACTAGCTACGCTTTAAACTTGAGGAGGTAATTAGATAGACATTTATACGAACTTTAAGCCCAGTAATCAATCATAGTAATAAGTTAATACTCATTTTAGACAAAGAAACGGATAGGTAATCAGTTCGTCAACGAAATTATAACACCTACACTTAGTTTGTTTACTATTCAACGAGGGAAAATAATCCTTACTAATATTATAAATGCGAAAGTAACTCTGTCTGTCTGTCTGTCTGTTACGCTTTCCCGCTTAAACCTCTCAACCGATTTTGATTAAATTTGGCACAGACAATCTTTAGACCCTGAGAAAGAACATAGGATACCTTTTATTACGAAAAGAAGGGACGAAGAGATTGAAATAGGGGTTGAAAGTTTGTATGGGATATTTTAATTTTAAAATATAAATCCATTACACTTTATATTTAAGCACATGATAAAAAATAATTAAACATTTGTTCTAGCGTTTCTGAAATTTCGACCAGTGAGGGGGTGAAATGAGGGTTGAAAGTTTGTATGGGAGTTCGTCATTTTTGGGTATAAAACCACGAAACTTTATATTTAGGAACATGATAAGAAATAAAAAAACAATTTGTTAAAGCGTTTTTGAAAATTCGATCTTTGAGGGGGTGAAATAGGTGTTGAAATTTTTATGAGGTTCGTCATTTTTCAAGATAAAAATATTAAATTTTGTATTTAGGCACTAAATAACAAACAAAAAATCGTTTGTTCTAGCATTTTGAGTTTTTTATCAGTATGGGGGTGAAATACGGGTTGAAAGTTTGTATGGGTATTCGTCATTTTTGAAGATAAAACCATGAAACTTGGTACGTAGGTCTCTTAGGATATGCAGAGTTTTTCAACAAACGGAATTCCCGAAATTCGAACGGAACGGAACGGATACGAAGCCAAACTTTTTGTATACAAAGTATTAACCACTGAACCTAGGAACATGATATTTAGTAGTTTTGGGTGTATCAAGTTAAAAAAAATTTGGCTTTTGTAGATAAAGTTCCTTTTAACGAATACTCTGCATCGTCGCCACTGCCGTCGGTCGTCGTTCGTCGTCGCGCACATTCGCCGAAGTGTGGCGGCAGTCAACAGCGCTGTCGTGTGGTGGGGGAGCGCACGTCGTGTATACGTGGCCTGCTCGCGAGTGTCGAGTCCAAACAATCTCCACATTTTAACAAATAATAACAAAATAGCAAACGTTGTGTACAAAAAAGTTTTAAATTAGGTCATTTTAAAATATTTTATGTACACAACGTGACGCTGACCCCTGTAAGTGTCTCTTGGACATAAGGGACCGATAAATGTTCCTAGGTAATTTCTGCCACTCAATGGAATACATAGGTTCTTTATACCTACTGTGGCTGCGCCGATATTTATATTTAGTTTTTAAACTATCCATACTAATATTATAAATGCGGAAGTAACTCTGTCTGTCTGTCTGTCTGTCTGTTACTCTTTCACGCCTAAACGGCTCAACGGATTTTGATGAAATTTGGTATGGTGATAGATGATAACCTAGAAATGGCCATAGGCTATAAATAATCACGCCATTGTTCTTAGAGGGTAGGCAGTTGGCAGATAACTAAATTGATTTAGTGATTTGTAGTCGTTATTGTAGAAATTTCAACAAAATAAATATCGAAATTGCACTCGAACAAAATAGATCTCTTAGAGTTGCAAAACAAGGCATATCAAGGAGCAAATCCTGGATTTCATGCCTCAAGGATAGCACGGGTGCGAAAC
This sequence comes from Pectinophora gossypiella, assembly GCF_024362695.1. NCBI lineage: Eukaryota > Metazoa > Arthropoda > Insecta > Lepidoptera > Gelechiidae > Pectinophora > Pectinophora gossypiella. The sequence goes on from NW_026063282.1 coordinate 97,584, forward strand.
AGGGCAGCAGAGATAGAGTTTTAAAGATTAGCACTGATTTCTACAAAAACTTATATTCAGAACCCCATACATCCACAAATATTATAGAATACAAGTATGATGATACCATCCCTCTCATAACAGACCTAGAAGTACATCGAACATTACGCGCGATGAAGTACAATAAGAGTCCAGGTGAGGATGGTATCACTATCGAAGTCTTAAAAATTGGTACACCCACACTTTTACCACACATTACAATCTTTTTTAATTGCATCTTAAAGACAGGAAAGCTACCTAAGCAGTTTTGCCACTCAAATATCATTTTACTACATAAAAAGGGAGATAAATCTGATATTAACAATTATCCATACTAATATTATAAATGCGAAAGTAACTCTGTCTGTCTGTCTGTCTGTCTGTCTGTCTGTTACTCTTTCACGCCTAAACGGCTCAACGGATTTTGATGAAATTTGGTATGGTGATAGATGATAACCTAGAAATGGTCATAGGCTATAAATAATCACACCATCGTTCTTAGGGGGTAGGCAGTTGGCAGATAACTAAATTGATTTAGTGATTTGTAGTCGTTTTTGTTGGGACTTTTGCTCTTTCACGTCTAAACGGCTGAACGGATTTTAATGAAATTTAGTAAGGTAATAGTTGGTTATCTAAAAACGGTTGTACGATCAAATTGATCACGTCATCGTACTTAGGGTAGGAAGTAGGCAGAAAACTGAATTGAGTTAGTGATTTTTTTATGGTTTTTGCTGGGAGTTTTGTCTATCATGCCTAAACGGCTCAACAGATTTTGATGAAATTTAGTTAGCTGATAGATAGTAATCTAGAAAAGGATATGGGCTATTAATATTTATGCTATCGTACTTAAGGCGTAGGCAGTAGACAGAAAACTAATTAGGTTAGTGATTTTTAATTGTTTGTTTTAAAAGTTTGCCTCATTCACGCCTTAACGTCTGAACGGAATTTTATAAGACTTGGTTAATTTAAAGATAGGATCTTAGGCACGGACACAGGCTACTTTCTATGGCGGGAAAATACCTCATTCCCGCGGAAATCTAGATTTCGTGATCGTGTCAAGAAGCACATGACGCCATAGCTACTGGAATGATTTCGATGTTTTTTTTTAAACTGAGTGACTTCAAGTTAGTATTTGATCACTTTTCTAACTTAGAGGGTAGGTAGGCGCCATAATTTAGGGAATTTATGATAAAATTTTGATGCAACTGTCTTTATTAAACAGTTATATCTCATTCCTACAGGAACCTACACATAGCTATAGCTAGCTATCTATTAACATTAAAACTCTTTCTAGAATCACATTACGCCAATTAATTGATCTGATTTGTATAAGTTTTTTTATTCAACTGACTGTTACATTACATACAGATAAAATCTAATTACTTACACCACATAATTAATATAGTACTACATGACTAGCTACGCTTTAAACTTGAGGAGGTAATTCGATAGACATTTATACGAACTTTAAGCCCAGTAATCAATCATAGTAATAAGGTAATACTCATTTTAGACAAAGAAACGGATAGGTAATCAGTTCGTCAACGAAATTATAACACCTACACTTAGTTTGTTTACTATTCAACTGTTGTAAAATATTATAAATGCGAAAGTAACTCTGTCTGTCTGTCTGTCTGTGTGTCCGCTTTCCCGCTTAAACCTCTCAACCGATTTTGATTAAATTTGGCACAGACAATCTTTAGACCCTGAGAAAGAAAATAGGATACCTTTTATTGCGAAAAGAAGGGACGAAGAGATTGAAATAGGGGTTGAAAGTTTGTATGGGATATTTTAATTTTAAAATACAAATCTATGAAACTTTATATTTAAGCACTTGATAAAAAATAATTAAACATTTGTTCTAGCGTTGCTGAAATTTCGACCAGTGAGGGGGTGAAATGAGGGTTGAAAGTTTGTATGGGAGTTCGTCATTTTTGGGGATAAAACCACGAAACTTTATATTTAGGAACTTGATAAGAAATAAAAAAACAATTTGTTAAAGCGTTTTTGAAAATTCGATCTTTGAGGGGATGAAATAGGTGTTGAAATTTTTTATGAGGTTCGTCATTTTTCAAGATAAAAATATTAAATTTTGTGTTTAGGCACTAAATAACAAACAAAAAATCGTTTGTTCAAGCATTTTGAAATTTTTACCAGTATGGGGGTGAAATACGGGTTGAAAGTTTGTATGGGTATTCGTCATTTTTGAAGATAAAACCATGAAACTTGGTACGTAGGTCTCTTAGGATGTGCAGAGTTTTTCAACAAACGGATTTTCCGAAATTCGAACGGAACGGAACGGATTCGGAACGGGAACTACGAAGCCAAACTTTTTGTATACAAAATATTAACCACTGAACCTAGGAACATGATATTTAGTAGTTTTGGGTGTATCAAGTTAAAAAAAATTTGGCTTTTGTAGATAAAGTTCCTTTTAACGAATACTCTGCATCGCCGCCACTGCCGTCGGTCGTCGTTCGTCGTCGCGCATATTCGCCGAAGTGTGGCGGCAGTCAACGGCGCTGTCTTGTGGTGGGGGAGCGCACGTGGTGTATACGTGGCCTGCTCGCGAGTGTCGAGTCCAAACAATCTCCACATATTAACAAATAATAACAAAATAGCAAACGTTGTGTACAAAAAAGTTTTAAATTAGGTCATTTTAAAATATTTTTGTACACAACGTGACGCTGACCCCTGTAAGTGTCTTGGACATAAGGGACCGATAAATATTCCTAGGTAATTTCTGCCACTCAATGGAATACATAGGTACTTTATAACTACTGCAAACAGATATTTTTTATTTTTTTTAAATATACCTACTTACTCTCTTTTAATCACATGCTATACCGTTCCTTTTATATAATCCTTAATATTCAAATTAAAAGTACGCAGACGAAGTCGCGGGTACCAGCTAGTAGACCCATAAGCCTTGTTTCTCACTTGTACAAAACGTTTATAAAAATCATAGAACGCCGTGTTTCTGGCAGACTGGATCTTAACCAACCACCAGAACAGGCAGGTTTTCGACCGGGACTCTCTACCACTGATCACCTGCATACATTGAACCAGATATTGGAAAAGCATACAGAGTTCAATTTGCCTCTATATCTAGCTTTCGTCGATTACTCCAAGGCGTTTGATAGTTTGAAGCACGACGCCTTGTTTGACGCACTCCAGAACCAACAGATACAACAAACTTATATAGATCTTCTAAAAATAATCTATGCCAATAGCACAGCAGCTATACAATTAGAAACGACGGGACCATCTTTTAAAATTGAAAAGGGCGTCAAGCAGGGTGATCCTCTGTCGCCAAAGCTATTTACTAGCACGCTAGAGGAAGTTTTTCGGAGCCTAGCGACAGAATGGGAGAGGCGGGGTATCGACCTTGGTGGCAAGAGACTGAATAATCTCCGCTTTGCCGATGATATCGTCCTTCTTTCTTCCTCGGCTTCAGAGTTAGAAAAAATGCTGCAGGATTTAAGTTCGGCGAGCCTGAGGTTTGGACTGATGATGAATATGTCAAAGACTAAGCTCATGACTAATAGCATACAAAAACGGGTAGTTTTAAATGATGGGGGAATGGAATATGTCCATGAGTACATTTACCTGGGGCAAATAGTCTCCTTCCAGTCACGTCAAGACAAAGAAGTTGCACGACGGACCGAAAATGCGTGGAGGAGCTATTGGTCAATGAAGGAACATATGAAAGGCGATTTACCTCTATCTCTAAAACGCAAACTCGTGGACATGTGCATTCTCCCAATATTAACCTATGGAGCTCAGACTTGGTCTTTGACAAAGGCTCAAAGGTCCAAACTTCAGGTCTGCCAGCGAGCAATGGAACGCAGCATGTTGGGTGTGAAATGGACTGATCGTGTCAGAAACACCGTGCTGCGTTCTAAGACTCAAATTGCGGATGTGGTCCACGCAGGCGCCAAGTTGAAGTGGGATTGGGCAGGTCACGTCTGTCGGATGCCTGACGACCTGTGGGCTAAGATCACCACAGAATGGTCTCCGAATAGATACAGGCGCAGGCGCGGCAGACCGAGGCGGAGATGGCGCGACGACTTGGATGCTTTCCTGGAAGGCTGGCCGGAGGAAGCACTGGAGAGAGAGTCCTGGAAGAAATGGAGGGAGGCCTTTGCCCAGCAGTGGGACACTTTAGGCTAGATAAGATAAGATAAGTCGTTTTTGTTGGGTCTTTTGCTCTTTCATGTCTAAACGGCGAACGGATTTTAATGAAATTTAGTAAGGTAATGGCCCCGATTCCTGCAGACACCGCCTAATTTTATTTTAAGTTATATCCGTCATTTTCATATCCGTCGAAAAGGAATTGGTATTGGTATTGGTATTCGCGGGCCGGTTTCCGCAACTCGACGTCTGTGCGCCTATTTTGCGTGATACCTGAAACGGCTGGATTACTCCAGCCAGCCTAGTTCCCCAAGGAAGTCTAACAGTCCTTTGACGTTGCTGACCACCTCGGGGAGGCACCCCGTCAGGCCGAGGTGCCTGGCCCGGTAGTTGGCGACTCCTCCACACTCCAGTAGAACGTGAGCCGCTGTCTCCTCCGCCTCCATGCAGGCTCTGCACAGGGGGCTGTCAGTGACACCTAGTGTGAACAGATGTTTGTTGAAGGCACCGTGACCAGTAATAACAGCTGTTACCTGTCTTAGTTGAGACCTCTTTAATTTCAGAAGTCTCTTGGAGAGACGGCTATCAATGTTGGGTAGTGCCATCTTAGCCTGCCTGCATTCCTTTTCGGTGGTCCATAGTTTGCTGTGTTTGTTGGCGACTCTCGTCCGTAACAGCGAACGAACCTGTCCGAATGGGATCGGCAATATCGGCTCCGGACCGATGGCCGTTGCCTCCGATCCCCTTCTAGCTAGCTCGTCCGCCGCGTCGTTACCTCTTGAACCGCTGTGTCCTTTGATCCATTGTAAAGTGACGTGGTTGTACTTACATACTTCAGTCAGTGATTGGTGGCAGTTGTGTATGAGCCCTGAACTAATGCAGTAGTTGTTGAGGGCTTGTAAAACTGCCATGCTGTCCGAGAGTATTCTAATGGAAGTCGAAAAGGAAAGGGACGGATGATTCACAGCTCTTAATTTTAGGAAGAATGAGTAAATGAATGAATAACCCGGGCGAATCAAAAGGTACGTCGCTGGTATGCAATCCGTTTGACGTGCTGTCTACTTAACTGTGTCGGGTTATTGACGGATGTAAAATTTTTAGACGGTTGTTTTAGATTTGTGCTTAAAATTGACGTGTGTTCCATTAATTTTATGCTTGTCGATTACCTGTCCCTTTCCTTTTCGACGGATAAGAAAATGACAGATATAACTTAAAATAAAATTAGATGGTATTTACAGGAATTAGCACCAATAGTTGGTTATCTTAAAACGGTTGTAAGATCAAAATGATCACGTCATCGTACTTAGGGGGTAGGAAGTAGGCAGAAAACTGAATTGAGTTAGTGATTTTTTTATGGTTTTTGCTGGGAGTTTTGCTCTATCATGCCTACACGGCTGAACGGATTTTGATGAAATTTAGTAAGGTGATAGATAGTAACCTAGAAAAGGATATGGGCTATTAATATTCATGATAGACAGAAAACTAATTAAGTTAGTGATTTTTAATCGTTTGTTTTAAAAGTTTGCCTCATTCACGCCTTAACGTCTGAACGGAATTTTATAAGACTTGGTTAATTTAAAGATAGGATCTTAGGCACGGACACAGGCTACTTTTTATGGCGGGAAAATACCTCATTCCCGCGGAAATCTAGATTTCGTGATCGTGTCAAGAAGCGCATGACGCCATAGCTACTGGAATGAATTCGATGTTTTTTTTAAACTGAGTGACTTCAAGTTAGTATTTGATCACTTTTCTAACTTAGAGGGTAGGCGCCATAATTTAGGGAATTTATGATAAAATGTTGATGCAACTGTCTTTATTAAACAGTTATATCTCATTCCTACAGGAACCTACACATAGCTATAGCTAGCTATCTATTAACATTAAAACTCTAGAATCACATTACGCCAATTAATTGATCTGATTTGTATACGTTTTTTTATTCAACTGACTGTTACATTACATACAGATAAAATCTAATTACTTACACCACATAATTAATATAGTACTACATGACTAGCTACGCTTTAAACTTGAGGAGGTAATTCGATAGACATTTATACGAACTTTAAGCCCAGTAATCAATCATAGTAATAAGTTAATACACATTTTAGACAAAGAAACGGATAGGTAATCAGTTCGTCAACGAAATTATAACACCTACACTTAGTTTGTTTAATATTCAACGAGGGAAAATAATGCTTACTAATATTATAAATGCGAAAGTAACTCTGTCTGTCTGTCTGTCTGTTACGCTTTCCCGCTTAAACCTCCCAACCGATTTTGATTAAATTTGGCCTTTGTTCCCACTAGTTCGATTCATTAGTTCGATCGTCGGACTAGTGAGAATTTTTTTTCTCATTAGTTCGACCGTCGAACTAGTGAGCATTTCTTTTCTCATTTGTTCGACCGTCGAACCAATTTAAATTTAAAAATAGTTCTACCACATTTCAATGTTTTACTAATTTCGTAATAAAATTAAAAACGCTTGGTTCGTTATAAAATATATATTCGTGTACATCTATAGGATATCTTAGATCTTCTTTCTTATCGTGTGGGTTGTAAGATTGATGACCAATCTTACAGACCCTGGTGTCAGAGTTATAGAGCCGCCAAAGGCCTCTGACGTGGCTCGTAACGACTACCTCCATAGATAGTAACCGGGACCATCGGCTTAACGTGCCTTCCGAAGCACGGAATCGTCTTATTTTTCGGACAATCTGGTGGCCCGCAATGTCCTAACCAAACCGGGAAAGTCTCACAAAGTAGTTTTTAAAAAACTGTTTCCCACCCGGGAATCGAACCCAGGACCTCCGGATCGAGAGACCAATGCTCTAACCACTAGACCACGGAGGCTGTCTTAGATCGAATACATATTTAAAAAAACTTATAAATTATAAGCTGGCTTCCTAACAAAGTAAATAAACAATACATATAGATTACACAAATCATCGTCATATCACCCGGAAGTTGTCTACTGCACATTTCCTTAAATGCATCTATACCTACATCGCCTAGGTATGTGCATTATACATTATAAACATTTATTTATTTGGAACACCTACATATTTAACTGCAGAAGGAGTGTGGTAATAGATTTTATTTTCATTTTGAGGGTAGATGCTTTTTTAGCCTGTTTAACTATGCGATATGATGTATTGCACTAGTCATGCGCTGCAGTGATAACGTTTTATTTATTGGTGCCTGTTTAGTTTACTGTTTATTTTTTCGGAATGACGTCTAAAGAATTGAAAATTATTAAAAGTGGTCGAGGAAGGTTTCTGCAATTAGAGGGATATCAATATTACTCAATGCGTAAATATAAAAATGGTCAAAGCATATGGCGGTGTAAAAATTATAAAAGTTTAAAATGTACTGGATCCATAACAGTGAATATGGTAAGTCTTGAACGTTTTGTACGTATAATATAATTTATAATGTGTCGACATAAGTATATATTTTTTAATCTAATACAATTATTTTGTTTAAGGACCTCACTGAAACTTTACAAAAAAAACCTCACTGCGGCCAATGTAATCCAGATGAAACACGAAATTCTATTAATATTATTATAAATAATGCTTGCAATGAAGCAGCATTGGGAAAAGAACCAGCTCCAAGAATCTACAACAGAGCTCTAATTAAATTAAAAAATGAAGGCCTGCATTTAGCTTCAAAAAGTGGTGTACCTGAATTTCGACAAATAAAATCAAGCATTTATAGAAAGAGAAACAAGCTAGCACACGTAAAAAAAATATGCTCGAGAACTGTTGAGGAAGTCGAGGTTCCCCTTACTTTTTCAGACTTCTTACTCGCTGATTTCCGAAACAAAAAAATGAGAATATTAGTGTTTTGTTCAAGTGACGCCCGAGAAATTATGAAAAATATAAAACATATTTTTATGGATGGGACCTTTAAATCATGTCCAAGTCCTTTTCAACAACTTTTTACTATTCACGGGGACATCGGCAGTGACACAAATAACACGAATGTGATCCCTTTGGTGTACGCGTTCATGAGTCACAGGACTAAAAAAGCTTATTCAATTTTATTTGATTTGATTGTGTCCCAAATTCCAGAGTGGAAGCCTGCAAAGGTCACGATAGATTTCGAAGAAGGCACAATGAAAGCGTTGCAAAAAATGAATGTTACAATCAAAGGCTGCTACTACCATTATGTGAACAGCTTGTGGCGCAAGGCAAAAACCCTGGGTTTAAGTAAAGACAAACGGAACAGAAGAATAATTTCGCTATGCGCCAACTTAGCATTGCTTCCAGAAAATGAAATTGTTTCAGGATGGGTGTATATTCAAAATGAAATGACGGAGAATTGTCAGTCCATGATGAAGTTTAAAGAATATTTTGATAATTACTGGATGAAGGGTGATTATCATAGAATTTGGTCTGTTTATGGCGAACGCCACCGAACAAATAATGCCGTAGAAGGATGGCACCATAAAATAAATAACCATGTAACGAAAGGCCATGTAAATTTATTGCAAGTATTGCATATTTTACAGGATGATTCTGTGTTGTCATCATATCGAAACGATATGCTTCAGAGACCCTCCACATCAAAAAAAAAAGTTCTAAAAGGAGGAACATTGATTTATTCAATGACGATTATATTATTGATGCTCAAATGCAATTAACATGTGGAGAAATTAGTGTTGGGCATTTTTTAGAAAAATTGCGCTAGTTAGTTACATTTAGTATTTTATTATTTTTTAAGTTTAATTATTAGATCAATGGTAATCATATAGAGGTAATATGGTAATATTTAATATATATCTTTGACAGAATACATGTGTTCATAGTTATTTCTCTCTCTGCTTATTGAGATAAGTAAGACTGGGAAAAATATATTTGATCATGTATATTCCATCAAAGATGTAAGTACAAAAATGTTTTATACGACTATAATCAAAGATATGTTATAGATGAACACGAATATGTAATCTAGTTAGTTACTTTTAGTATTTGATTATTTTTTAAGTTTGATTATTAGATCAACGTCATGGTAATTATATAATATGATAATATTCAATATATATCTTTGACGGAATACATGTGTTCATAGTTCTTTCTCTATCTGCTTATTGAGATAAGTAAGATTGGGAACAATATATTTGATCATGTATATCCCATCAAAGATTTATAAGAATGTTTTATATATTTTATAACAAACCAAGAGTTTTTATTTTTATTACGAATTTTATAGCCGAGAATTCCGGGTGATATGACGATGATTTGTGTAATCTATATGTATTGTTTATTTACTATTATTTACTGTGTTAGGAAGCCAGCTTATAATTTATAAGTTTTTTTAAATATGTATTTGATCAAAGATATCCTATAGATGTACACGAATATATATTTTATAACAAACCAAGCGTTTTTAATTTTATTACGAAATTAGTAAAACATTGAAATGTGGTAGAACTATTTTAAATTTAAATTGGTTCGACGGTCGAACAAATGAGAAAAGAAATTCTCACTAGTTCGACGGTCGAACTAATGAGAAAAAAAATTCTCACTAGTCCGACGATCGAACTAATGAATCGAACTAGTGGGAACAAAGGAAATTTGGCACAGACAATCTTTAGACACTGAGAAAGAACATAGGGTACCTTTTATTGCGAAAAGAAGGGACGAAAAGATTGAAATAGGGGTTGAAAGTTTGTATGGGATATTTTAATTTTAAAATATAAATCCATGAAACTTTATATTTAAGCACTTGATAAAAAATAATTAAACATTTGTTCTAGCGTTTCTGAAATTTCGACCAGTGAGGGGGTGAAATGAGGGTGAAACTTTTAGTTTGTATGGGAGTTCGTCATTTTTGGGGATAACTTGATAAGAAAGATAAGAACTTGATAAGAAATAAAAAAAAACAATTTGTTAAAGCGTTTTTGAAAATTCGATCTTTGAGGGGATGAAATAGGTGTTGAAATTTTTTATGAGGTTCGTCATTTTTCAAGATAAAAATATAAAATTTTGTATTTAGGCACTAAATAACAAACAAAAAATCGTTTGTGTTGCATTTTGAAATTTTTATCAGTATGGGGGTGAAATACGGGTTGAAAGTTTGTATGGGTATTCGTCTTTTTTGAAGATAAAACCATGAAACTTGGTACGTAGGTCTTTTAGGATGTGCAGAGTTTTTCAACAAACGGAATTCCCGAAATTCGAACGGAACGGAACGGATTCGGAACGGGAACTACGAAGCCAAACTTTTTGTATACAAAATATTAACCACTGAACCTAGGAACATGATATTTAGTAGTTTTGGGTGTATCAAGTTAAAAAAAAAATTGGCTTTTGTAGATAGAGTTCCTTTTAACGAATACTCTGCATCGCCGCCACTGCCGTCGGTCGTCGTTCGTCGTCGCGCACATTTGCCGAAGTGTGGCGGCAGTCAACGGCGCTGTCGTGTAGTGGGGGAGCGCACGTGGTGTATACGTGGCCTGCTCGCGAGTGTCGAGTCCAAACAATCTCCACATTTAACAAATAATAACAAAATAGCAAACGTTGTGTACAAAAAAGTTTTAAATTAGGTCATTTTAAAATATTTTTGTACACAACGTGACGCTGACCCCTGTAAGTGTCTCTTGGACATAAGGGACCGATAAATATTCCTAGGTAATTTCTGCCACTCAATGGAATACATAGGTACTTTATACCTACTGTAAACAGATATTTTTTATTTGTTTTAAATATACCTACTTACTCTCTTTTAATCAAATGCTATACCGTTCCTTCTATATAATCCTTAATATTCAAATTAAAAGTACGCAGACGAAGTCGCGGGTACCAGCTAGTTATTTATATATGTATTCGAACACACAACTCAATCACTCACAAACCCTTCCTTTTCCGGCGCACGTTTAAAAAAAAAAAAAAGAATATACGAACTGTCACCTGTCAAATCAGTGTGTGTCGTCATCTGTGTACAAGAGGGTCAACGCGCGCGCATTTGTTTTGACTTCTCAAATATAAACTCATTGAACTATAAAATACATAACGCAAAACGCAAATATAAACTGCAAAAGTGCTGTGTGAAGTGAGTGTAGTGCAAATGTAACAATTCGCTCTTGTTGGACAAGTTACCAAGGAGAAACAACCAGCGACCTAAAAAACCAAAAATTCTAAGGTAACGTGCGCCTCCAAGTGTCTGGTCCCTCTCACCGGATCCTATTTCCTTACAATTTACACGATTACTATATCTATTTATCATATTTTCTTTAAAAACTCGTAAATAACAATTTTGTGATAGACGCCGCGTGCCTGTTTGAATCTTATTTATTTCCGCACATCACGCATTAAAACATTGTTATATCGCATTTATTTACATAACATTATACATGTAACGCAATATTTACGTAATTATTATTGTATTTCAATAATAAATACTTTCGATTCTCGCTCAATCGGTAGGTATCTACCGCCATTTCTACGCCATTAGTTTGTTTACGCTCACGCTATTCTCAACCTTAACGCTATTAAAAAACTGTGCCGTTATTCGAAGCCTATGTATGTGAGAGTAGCGTTTGACATTTTATCCTGTGGCAACACTGAATATATTTCTGTCCTTATTGCTCTTACGTACTTGGACGGTTTGTCTCTTTCACACCTGGTAGGAGAAGTGTCAGCATAAAATGCGAGACACGATCGCCGCGCTTCACATTTGGCGTTTGATTTTCGACCTGTGCAGCACAGTCCGAAAATTTGGTGAGTAATTTTATTTTTTAACGGATTTTCCGTTTGAAATTTCATTGTGATCTTATTATATTTCTGTCCGTATATAAATACAAAAGTATATGATGGAAAATAATCAATGTAATAGTGCTCAAAAGCGTAAAGCTCCCGATGATTCCAATCCAAGTAATAATGTTTCTAAACGATTTTGTGACCAGGATTTGCTAAATAGATTGACAATGCAAGTAAATTCCATTCAATCTTTTTTATCACAATTAGTGCCGTCTTCTCAATCTGAATTGGTAGGAAACGTAGATTTAAATCTTCATGATTATCAAGATGATGACGATGTTCTTGACGCGAATATTAGTGGTGAATTGTTTGAAGAAGACAATGACGTGGCAATTTCTTATGCGGCGAACCCGCAACAATCAACTAATCACGCGGCGACTCCGCAAGAAATAAACGATCACGCGGCGAACCCGCAACAAGTAACTGATCACATGGAGGACTTGCAACAAACCATTTATCAACCGACGAACGCGGCGATTCAACAACCAACTATAACTAATGGGTCAGAAGCTGAATCTCAACCTACAGTAGCTATAGACGCGCAGTTTTCACTACCTGTTAATACAGTTGTTAAGGAACCCGCAATTCCGAAAACTTCGCACTCTTATTTAGAAAAACTAAAAGAGTTGCAGCATTTCGAAACTGAGAGTTGGTCAGACGTTAGGTACTCAGATGTACAGAAAAATTATTGTGCTACCCCCGGATTCGTAGAACTAGAATCAAATGAGGAATTTAAACCGTACGAAACGTCTCTAAACCTGCATTACACAGAGCGCGGTTTCGCGGCAATTTCTTTGGGTTTGCTTAAACAAAACGAAGCCTTAGAGCAAGTAATTAGAATGTTCGTTTCTTGGCTTGGTTCTGTAGAAATGACTGATACGAAGGCAGTCGAAACAAAGTTATGCGACCTTTTTTCTCGAAGTGAATATCAAAAAATCTCGAATGACCTCCTTCAGATGACATGTGGTCATCGCGCAGATTTAGTTCAGCAGCGAAGGGATTTTTTGCTAAAACATGTTAAAGATAAATTTATTAAATCAACTTTGCGAAAAATTCCGCCATCCTCCAGCCATCTATTCGTAAGCAGTGACTTGTCAGCAACAATCGAAAAGAACGGAGGCAGCACAAAAATTTTTTGGCCTTCTAAAGAGACAAGATCTAAAAAACCAGTCAATTTTAACAATTCGAGTATGAAACCGAATTTTGTGCCTGCGCAAGGCCAAAATCAATTTTCTTTTCCACTGGCGCACGGTGGTAATGTTGCTACGCCTTCGCAAGGCATGCATATGAATCCCTGTTTTCCACCTCCGCAAGGTTTATTTCCTGCCTACAACAGTACGTTGTTACCTCCAACAACACTTTTACCTCGTGCACAGGCAACACAAGGCAGAATATTTCGCCCCAGAAACATCCGTCCTTCGCAAGGAAGACTCGGTAAACAATTTACTGACCGATCTCGCGCCACCGGTCGTGGTGCGCGAAAATTCTGACTCGATTTTCCAAGCTGGACAACTTGTAAATTACCCAAACAGATGGGGAAAGTTAGGAGCGAACCAGACGATTATCGACATAATCAGCGGATATCGAATCCCATTCAAAATAAAACCACCGCTTCATCTCCCATTTTACGACCATCCGCTCCAAACTCCACTTTCTCAGGAAATGACTTCTGTGTTGTCCCAGCTCGTACAAACAAATGTTCTAGAACAAGCTCCTACAACTCCAAGTTTTATTTCTCAAATGTTCCTAGTACCCAAGCAGGACGGAACACAGCGCCCGATTTTCAACCTGCGCAACCTCAACAACTTTGTACATGGAAGCAAATTTCGACTAGTAAACATTCAAAAAATACCAACGTTCCTCCAGCCACAAGATTGGATGGCAAAAATAGACTTGTCAAATGCTTACTTTCACGTCCCGATTTCTCCCGCACACAGGTGTTTTCTGCGCCTTATATATCAAGGAGTTCTGATGCAAATGACTTGTCTACCCTTTGGACTAGCCACCGCTCCGAAGACATTTGCCACTTTGACGAACTGGGTCGCGCAGATCCTAAGAACCCAGGGTGTACGCATGCTAGTCTACCTAGACGACTTTTTGATAGTCCACCAAGACAAAGACATGCTCCAGAGACATGTTTCGTTAACAGTCGATTTGCTCAATTACCTAGGCTGGACCGTAAACCTTTCAAAATCCGTGCTGAAACCTCAACGTCAACTTCACTTCCTGGGTATTATGTGGGATCCGTTCCACAACATAAAATGGTTACCCAGCGACAAATGCCAGACAATAACTCGCAAAATTCAAAATATTCTTCAGACGAAAACTGCCAACTTAAAGATCATGCAATCCTTAGTAGGCCTATTGAATTTTGCAAGCTTCTGCATTCCCAGAGGTCGTTTAAATCACAGGGCCTTGCTGACCTTTTGCCAAAGGCTAAGTGTTATGCGCCCTTACAAACATTTCCCTGTTCCCGAGCCAGCATTAATAGAACTGAATTGGTGGTTAGAAAATCTGAACAGTCGGTCAATTATTCACCCAAGTCCAGTGTCGCATTATATAGCAACAGATGCATCAGGTCTGGGTTGGGGAGCCCAAATCGACAATTTGATCATGTCGGGCACGTGGTCAGCTCCCGAACTCAATCTTCACTCGAATCAGAAGGAAATGTTGGTAATATTGAAAGTATTTCAAGCGTTGGCCCTTCACATGCGAAACTCTACAATATCGATTCAATCCGACAATCGAACAGCTCTTTCCTACCTGAAAAACGAGGGTGGAACCCAGTCAATGTCCCTGTTATATTTAACAAATCAGATTTACCAAATCCTGGATTTATTCAACATAAAACTCTCGCTTCATCACCTGCCGGGTCGGTACAATGTGGAAGCAGACCAGCTGTCCCGCCAAGGCAAACTACCAGAATGGCACCTGCTACCTCAAATTACACAAAAGATCTTCTCGAAATGGGGCCTTCCCGACATAGATCTGTTTGCATCCCAGACGGCTCATGTAGTTCCACGCTACGTAAGCTTGGACGTAACCGACAGGCAAGCAGAATTTTACGATGCCCTGAGCCGAACATGGAATTTCTCTCTAGCGTGGATATTTCCGCCACCATTCCTCCTGCCTCGAGTTTTGACTCACCTCAACAATGCCCAAGGAGTGTACATAGTGATAGCTCCCAGGTGGGAGAAGGCATTTTGGCGTCCGGACCTTCGCAGCCGCTCTATAGCTCCCCCATTCACAATTTACAACCTAACGGAAGTCCTAATAGACACATCAACGAGCTTTCCACCACCCAAAGTCCAGGATATAACACTGGAGGCATGGAAATGTGGGGGTGGAGTGAGGCCATAAAAGGTTGGTCTCAGGACCAAATACAACTTCTTAAATCCAGTTGGCGAAATTCTTCGATAAAATCTTACCAATCTGTGTGGCGTCGATGGTCAAGCTGGGCGCTAAAGAATAAAATATCCTTGACAACTCCCTCTGGATCAGATTTGGCCAGGTATTTATCAGACCTCTATTTGATAGAATTTTTTTCTAAAAATACAATTGTAATGCATAAATCAGTAGTTTCAACTTTGTGCAATCCAAACCTCACAGAAAAGTTAAGTTCTCATCCTTTAGTGCAGCATATCTTAAAATCTATTTCCAATAAAAAACCTAAAGAAGATAAACCTCCTGTCTGGGATATTGATGTTTTGTCATCTTGGCTCTCGAACAATTTTCAACTTGTGTTGACCTGTTTGTGTGTGCTAAGCGTACTGCTTGCATACTATTACTCTGCTCAGGCAGGCGGGTTCATGACCTAACCTTGCTGTCTATTCACCCTGACAATTTTGTTGTTTCAGAAAATTGTATTACATTTTGGCTTAAATACGGGTCCAAAACAGATAACGGAGACTACAGACAATCTGGATGGAAATTACATACAAATTTAGAAACCGTTTCCCTGGATCCTGTTTTTTGGGTGAAATCTTTAATTCGACTATCAAAAACTCGACGAGATGAATGTCGATTAGACAACTTATTTTTAACAGTGTGTGGTCCTCCGAAAGCGGCATCTAGAACCACCATTGCAAATTGGTTAAAGGCTTTATTGATGGAAGCAGGCATCAATGCAACTCCCGGAAGCTTCAGACCAGCGGTATCTTCGAAAAATTGGATTCAAAATTTCCCAATAGACGAGATTTTGAAAAGAGGTAATTGGCGCTCGCAGAATGTATTTATGAAATACTAGCTTTTGCCCGCGACTTCGTCCGCGTGGCGTGTTATATAAGAGAGAGATCTTTGTGTGTGTGGGAGTGCATATCAAATTTCAAGCATCTAACTTATGCAGTTTAGATTTTTTCATACAATTTTTTTCCCAATAACTCCCATTTTTCAAAATACAGCCAAAAATAAACTTTATATTTACTAAGGTATGCATGCATGCAGATTGAATCAATTGATTGAATTGATTTTTTTTTAATTGATTGTTCATTGAGTTTTAATTTTAATACACACTTCCTCTCTTCCCTTCAACGTTGCTGTGCCCTACAGGGTCCATGTTTTAGTTCCTATGCCTATGTAACACCCCATTGTACTACATGGAATGCAATAAATAATTTAATTGAATTGAATTGAAAACATCTATCTTACGCGGTTTCGATTTTTTCATACAAATGTTTTTTTCCCGCTAACTCCCGTTTCCGTGGGAATTTTGCAATATCCTGTTGCAACTAAGGTTTAAGTTAACTAAGGTACCTGCATGCCAAATTTCAAGCGTCTAACTTAAGCGGTTTAGATTTTTCATACAAAAGGATTTTCCCGCTAATTTCCGTTCCCGTGGGAATTCCGGGAATTCCTTTCTTAGTGCACCTCTACGGTACCTAAGCTATGTCCCTTCCAAATTTCAAATGCCTACATTTAGCCGTTCAGGCTATGCGTTGATATGTCAGTCACTGAGTCAGTCAGTTTCTCCTTTTATTTAGATTTGATTTTTTCATACAAATGTTTTTTCCCGCTAACTACCGTTCCCGTGGGAATTTTGTAATATCCTGTTGCAACTAAGCTTTAAGTTTACTAAAGTACCTGCATGCCAAATTTCAAACGTCTAACTTGAGTGGTTTAGATTTTTCATAAAAAAGGATTTTCCCGCTAATTCCCGTTCCCGTGGGAATTTCGGGAATTCATTTCTTAGTACACCTCTACGGTGTCTAAGGTACCTGCGTGCCAAATTTTAAACATCTTACTTGAATGGTTTAGATTTTTCATACAAAAGGATTTTCCCGCTAATTCCCGTTCCCGTGGGAATTTCGGGAATTTCTTTCTTAGTACACCTCTACGGTATCTAAGGTACCTGCATGCCAAATTTCAAACGTCTAACTTGAGTGGTTTAGTTTTTCATACAAAAGGATTTTCCCGCTAATTCCCGTTCTCGTGAGAATTTCGGGAATTCCTTTCTTAGTGCACCTCCACGGTACCTAAGGTATCTGCATGCTAAATTTCAAATGTCTAACTTGAGTGGTTTAGATTTTTCATACAAAAGGTATTTCCCGCTAATTCCCGTTCCCGTGAGAATTTTGGGAATTCCTTTCTTAGTGCACCTCTACGGTACCTATGGTACCTGCATGCCAAATTTCAAACGTCTAACTTGAGTGGTTTAGATTTTTCATACAAAAGGATTTTCCCGCTAATTCCCGTTCCCGTGGGAATTTCGGGAATTCCTTTCTTAGTACACCTCTACGGTATCTAAGGTACCTGCATGACAAATTTCAAACATCTAACTTGAATGGTTTAGATTTTTCATACAAAAATATTTTTCCGCTAATTCCCGTTCCCGTGGGAATTTCGGGAATTCCTTTCTTAGTGCACCTCTACGTTATCTAAGGTACCTGCATGCCAAATTTCAAAAGTCTAACTTGAGTGGTTTAGATTTTTCATACAAAAAAATTTTCCCGCTAATTCCCGTTCCCGTGGGAATTTCGGGAATTCCTTTCTTAGTGCACCTCTACGTTATCTAAGGTACCTGCATGCCAAATTTCAAAAGTCTAACTTGAGTGGTTTAGGTTTTTCATACAAAAGGATTTCCCTTCACTACTCTGCTCCTATTGATTGTAGCGTGATGAAAAGTATACTATGACCTGTCCAGGAGTGTGAAGAATAATTGTACCAAGTTTCATTAAAATCCGTCCAGTAGTTTTTGTTTCTATAAGGAACATACAGACAGACAGACAGACAGACAGACAGACAGACAGACAGACAGACAGACAGACAGACAAAAATTTTACTGATTGCATTTTTGGCATCAGTATCGATCACTTATCACCCCCTGATAGTTATTTTGAAAAAATATTTAATGTACAGAATTGACCTCTCTACAGATTTATTATAAGTATAGATTATAAAAGATCTGTGTTACCGGATAAACAAACGACTTCAATAACTAGATTATTTTCTCCTGTTTGATATGGTACATACGACCTGGTTATTTAGTTTGCGTTAAATTATATGATGTTTAATCTGATTTATTAATCATAAAAGAAGAAATAAAGAAGATTATTAATTGACCTGTATACATAATTTACATAATTTTTCTTAATAAATGTTTATGTCTATATTGTGTCTTTGACTGTTAATTACCCTTCTTTAAAGTCATTACATTTGCTCTATGTAGGTACACTGATTTTTGCATACTTAATTTATATGATACTGACACATCCTAAAAGAATCATATGAAATTGCTTTAGTATCTAGATGAAAATTATATAATTACTTAGGCTTAATTTAAAAGTTAATTTCAACATTTGTCTCTCACACCAGGCGATAACAAACACGTCTCACATACATAGGCTTCGAATAACGGCACAGTTTTTTAATAGCAGCGTTTTACCTACCAATAAAACGCTTATTAAAAACTTGCCTAATTCGAAGCCTACAATTTTTATTTCTGCCTGGTGTAAGTATGTGAAACTCAATGTGAAGCGCGGCGATCGTGTCTCGCATTTTATGCTGACACTTCTCCTACCAGGTGTGAAAGAGACAAACCGTCCAAGTACGTAAGAGCAATAAGGACAGAAATATATTCAGTGTTGCCACAGGATAAAATGTCAAACGCTACTCTCACATACATAGGCTTCGAATTAGGCAAGTTTTTAATAAGCGTTTTATTGGTAGGTAAAACGCTGCTATTGTATTACGCACTAAATTCGCTTATAATATTAACTCATTTCTCGATATTCAACCCGTGTTTTCTAATAATAATAGTTTTACTCAACGATTTCTATCATGGCAAAATCCAAAGAAAAAATGGTTATTGACGATATTCAAGATAATTTTAAAATAAAAATACTTGAAGAGAAAAAACAAAGTTTGTTTTCTATAATGCAAAATTTGTATAATCTGAGCCTAAAGGTTTCCGATCCCACTATTCAAACGCAATTTCTTGCTAGAACGCTTTCTATTGATAAAATTCGCTCCGATTTTATTGAAACAATAGATAACCTTGTAATTGAATACATGCGCGCGTCTCCTGAGACAAAGCCGAATTACAATGTCTTAAACTCATTTGACGAATTATACTGTTTTATAAAACAGACAGAGAACACTCTGAGAGAAAAGTTAAACACTAAAAACAAAGATTTTGATCGCCTCAACCCAAAGTTGCCCCCGCTTCAGTTAGCAAGTTTTGATGGTACTCCCAGTAGCTGGCCAGTGTTTTATGAAAATTTCCGCAGTCTCATACATTCCAATCGCAGGCTATCAAATGCTGAAAAAATACAATACTTAATTGGTTGTCTCTCAGGCAAAGCTCTTAATGTATGTGCAGGCATGTCCGCTACCTCTGAAAATTATGATATAATATGGCAAGCTCTCATAGATAAATACCAGGATACCAGGGTACAAGCCTCTCTCTATTTAGAACAAATGCTACAGCATAAACCCAATCAGTCAATTGATAATTTTCTAAATAACTTTTGCTCCGCTGAAGCCGCTCTCCGTCTTTTAAGCATTGATGACTTGTCAGATTTCATGATAACTCATATTGCATTAAATAAACTTGATAAAGACAATCTCACCTTGTTTGAACAATCTCACAAACAGTCAGAAATTCCTACCTTTATAGAATTAAAAAAGTTCTTAAATGAACAAAGTAAAATTCTAGCGCTTCGCTCATCCGCTCACTCTCAGCCTCAAAACTCCAACAAACTAAATAATAATAATAATAAATTCACACCCAAAAATAAATCTACTCATGCTTTTGTTGTAACACCCGAGTGTACATACACTGTCACTCAACCTCAAACTCATAATAATTTTCAACAATTAAATTCATGCAATGTATGCAAGTCTACCTACTCTCATCCCCTATTCAAGTGTGAATCTTTCTTAAACGCAGACCCGCAAACACGCAATAATATTGTTTGTCAAAATGCTTTCTGCCAAAACTGTCTTGGTTTTCACAATATAAATATATGTAAGTCACAAAACAGATGCCTAACTTGCAATCGCAAACATCACTCATTATTGCATATAAACTTTAATAACAAAACAGCCCCATCGCATAACAACGTTATTACGTCTATACATATAATATTATACGTTGAAAGTCTCTCTTGTCACGTAGGTCAGCTGGAAGAAATCTCTTTGTTTAGAGATAAGCTTGCCTGTACTATCTGTTTTCTTTGTATGTTTCTTGTGTCTGTTTCATTGTGTACAAATAAATAAATAAATAAATAAATAAAATAAACGTTGTCAATAACGCATTACCGCGTTCCCCCTCCCGCGCACGCGCCGCAGCCGCACCCCGCGCCGCACTATGGAATATGGTAGAACAAACGCGTTCCAAAATTCATTTTTTCACTAATTGAAATAGGTCCTTCTATAAATGTAATATAATAGTTCGAAAGTCGAAGATTCATATTCTGTAGCGCAATTCATATTATATTTGGTGAAAGTAGTTGTTTTCATGTGGTAAAGTTAAGGTTCATGAAATTGGGAAATATTAAGTTCCTCATTGACGATTTTCAAAGTCAGATAGTTTTAAAACTTAAAATGAAAGGTATATGGTATTATATATTTTTGAAAAGCTTATCTATCGGAAAATTTAAACAAATTAAATTGATTGTTTTTAATACGAATATATACGTAAAAAAAATTAAAGAAGAAATGGAGGAAAAAAAAGGTTTTCTTCAACTTCGTCGAAGCTTTTAACATTTACCGGCGTTTACCGGTGCTTTGAATTTAATGTTAATTGATAGTTTAGTTACTTATCAACAACATATATAAAAATTAGCTGCGATTTTTT
Organism: Pectinophora gossypiella; assembly: GCF_024362695.1. NCBI lineage: Eukaryota > Metazoa > Arthropoda > Insecta > Lepidoptera > Gelechiidae > Pectinophora > Pectinophora gossypiella. Next base: position 118,800 of record NW_026063282.1, read on the forward strand.
GCGAACTTTGGAGATATGAGATAAAATCGAATCCTAGTCAGGGAACGGAAATTGCTATCAATTGCGGTTTCGTGGTTGACTTGATTTAACAATACTTTGTGGTATAGTTTATCAATTGATTATTTTATATTGTTAAGTTTTTATCATTTTGGTGTCATTTTCCGTGAGAAAATAGATATCTGAATTAATTCACACATTCTGAAATAATATATAAAGGGAGGTAACAAAATATGTTTCCATTACAATTTCAGTGGTATTTTCGTATAGTACGGCTATTTTACTCTTCAAAATGTCTACTTTTAACTGTAGTAAACGTGAATTAATAGAATCTTATATAGAAGGCGGTAAAACGACTGCGGCACTTTCGACATATTTGGAGGAAAAACAAGTATCAGAAGACAATATATGTTTTATAATTGGTAAAATCCAACAGACTATCATCCCTGCGTTTAATAGACGCTGGAAAGAAGCAGCACGCAATAAGAATATATTTTTAAAAAATAACACAAATTGGCTGAATTCTGAATATTCCGTGACTATACCTACATCAGAAAACGTGTCAACAGACTCAACACCGTCTACTTCTTCTGGTAAACGAGGAAGACCGTGTGTGACATATGGAGATTCTTCAGAATCAAGCAAAAAAAGAAGAAACACTATTTTGATGAACGAATATGGTTTGGAGCACATTCTGGGCGGATATCTTCAAGGATTGCGTTCTATGGGAGAAGGAACGGAAGCAAAACTAGTTGAAGAATTAAGGTTGGCTGATGCTGAAAAAAAGCTTTTCGTTTTGAATCACTTTGATAACGCAAAAATAATCAAAACGCTTACAGATGAAGAAGCATTCAGTGTTTTCATCAACTTGGAACTAACTAAAGCACAATATCTGTATCTCAGGAACGAATAATATTAAGAAAATTTTGATTCATTTCTATGTTTAGCATAATGTATGGCTATAGGTTACTATAGGTACTGTACCATTAGGTTGGCTATAGGTACTGTACCATTTTTTATTTTATTTTATCATTAATATGATAAGTTATGTTAATTGAGTAATTAGTGTTAAGAAATACAGGTAAGATAATATAACTAAAAATATAAATTTCAATAAATATATAGCATTTTAAACGATTGTGAGTTTTCTTTATTTAATAAAAAAAATTACGCGTAATTTCAATTCACCAAACATTACTTATATGAATTTTTATATATTCCTTTATATTAGTGCAAAATTACATCGCTCTATCTTTAAAATTGACGGAGTTACAGATTTTTGATCCGAAACACACCCAAATATTCCACAGGCCGGTTCAGCCGCCGCCCGCTCCCTACGCAGGCCCCTCGCACGCCTTGCCGTGTACGTCGCTAGCGCCGCCGAACGCTATGACTTGCGTTAATGACAACGATTGCTCTCTTCACGCTGCTTCCGCACGCAATTCAAATACAACAGTTTTGTTACCTACCGCATCTGTTCATGTTTATAAAGATAATAAACCAAATAATATCCGCTTATTTCTCGACACAGGTTCTATGAGTAATTTTATTACGAAAGACTGTTGTGATCGCTTAAATTTAAAAATTACACCCGCTTCTTCGACCGTCAAAGGTATCGGTCAAACCAAAAGCATGTCTCTCGGATTAACGCAATTTAAAATGTATTCGCGCTTTGATTCTCGCTGCTTTTACACGATAAATGCACGTGTAATTGACACCATAACCGACTACTTACCTAACACTCAAATTGATGTTACGGAATTGTCTCACTTATGTGATCTGCCCATGGCAGATGAGCAAGCAGTTCTACGCGCCCGCTGCAATCGATTGCCTGATAGGCAACGAATTGTTCCCGCTTTTACTTGGTTCTGGAAAAGTAACCGCTCCCAACTCATCGGTAGTAGGTATACAAACTACTCTCGGATATGTCGCTATGGGTAAAGCTCAATGTACTTCACATGCATCGTACACTCAAAATTCACGCACTCACGCTTCTACTACGCATAACGCACCGCTCACTCATAACGCACCGCTCACGCACAACGCACCGCTGACTCACAATGCACCGCTGACTCACAACGCACCGCGAACTCACAACGCACCGCTGACTCACAACGCACCGCTCACGCACAACGCACCGCTCACTCATAACGCACCGCTCACGCACAACGCACCGCTGACTCACAACGCACCGCTCACGCACAACGCACCGCTCACGCACAACGCACCGCTCACTCATAACGCACCGCTCACGCACAACGCACCGCTGACTCACAACGCACCGCTCACGCACAACGCACCGCTCACGCACAACGCACCGCTCACTCATAACGCACCGCTGACGTACAACGCACCGCTCACTCATAATGCACCGCTGACGCACAACGCACCGCTCACTCATAACGCACCACTCACACATAACGCACCGCTCACGCACAACGCACCGCTCACGCATAACGCACCACTCACGCATAACGCACCGCTCACGCACAACGCACCGCTCACGCATAACGCACCTCTGACGCGCAACGCACCGCTCACGCACAACGCACCGCTCACGCACAACGCACCGCTCGCGCACAACGCACCGCTCACTCATAACGCACCGCTCACGCATAGCGCATCGCTCACATACAACGCACCGCTCACGCACAACGCACCGCGCACGCACAACGCACCGCTCGCGCACAACGCACCGCTCGCGCCACGTTCATCTTGTACTCTCACTCAAAACGAATCTTTAGACGCATCTCTCACAAACTCGACTTGCAGTCACAACACTCCACACTCGTCTCACATTCTAAACATGCACAACTCAGACAAAACTTTCTTCTGTAATACAGAATCTCTTTCACTCGAACGCTTAACGCAACGCTTTTGGGAAATAGAGAATGTCCCAATTAGGAAACATTTAAGTCCAGATGATGAGACTTGTGAAAATATCTTCCAGTCAACGTATACACGCGATGATACTGGTAGATACACCGTAGAACTTCCATTCAAAGAGAATCCATCTCAATTAGGGAACTCTTATGGAATCGCTAAACGCCAACTATTTTCTTTAGAAAAGAAACTCGACTCTTCTAATTTACGCAAAGATTATAACGCTACAATTCAAACTTACATTGACCAAGGCTATTTAACTAAAGTTGACCACTTAACGCAAGATTCTCACTCTTATTACATTCCGCATAGAGCTGTCTATCGCTCAGAAAAAGAAACTTCAAAAACACGCATTGTATTGAACGCAGGATGTAAAACTACTTCAGGCAAGTCACTTAACGATTTACTCTAAATAGGTCCCAATTTACAAAGTAATCTTTATGACCTTCTTTTAAACTTACGCATAGTTTCTATTGCACTAATAGCTGACATCGAAAAGATGTATTTCCAAGTTCATCTTGCACTCAAACATCAACTTTATCAACGCATTCTTTTCAGATTCGATTCTGATTCTCCTATTGATGTATAATATCAGTTCAATAGAGTTTGTTTCGGTGTATCAAGCTCACCTTATCTCGCTATGCGTGTAGTTCGCCAACTCGCCGCAGACAGCCGCGATACTCACATATATATGGACGACTACATCTGCTCCATTGATGGTATAGATAACGCTGAAAAAACATATAAACAAATGGTAGATATGTTCAAATCTGGTGGCTTCAATTTAGTTAAATGGATCTCAAATAACCACGCTCTCATGCAACGCATTTCTTCTTCTCACAAAAGTCCGCAAACAATAAATTTAGATTCTGATCCTAACGCAGCTACAAAAGTCGTAGGTATGCAGTGGCAACCTACTGACGATCATTTTCATTTCTCAACGCATATTGAATCACAAGAAAAGTGTACGAAACGCTCAATTCTCTCAATAACCGCTCGCTTATTCGACCCGCTAGGTCTCATCAGCCCAGTTGTCGCTTTTATGAAGCTTTTAGTACAGGAATGTTGGAAGCTGCAACTCGATTGGGATGATGAAGTCCCTGATTTCATTTTCACAAAGTGGAAACAATTTCATAAAAAACTGTCTCACTTACATAAATTGAAAATACCACGCCATGTAGGTATAACTTCCTCTATGAGAGTCACACTTATCGGTTTCGCTGATGCTAGCGAAAATTGTTATGGTGCTGTCATTTACGTACGTATTGATACTGGTGATGACTCGCACGCTAACTCTGTTAAATTACTTACCTCTAAATCCAAGGTATCTTCCCCAAATAAGACACTCGCGCGCCTAGAGCTCTGCGCAGCTCTATTACTCGCAAAGTTACTCGCCGCTGTTTGTGACGTATTAAGCAAACGTTGCAAAATAAATAATATATACGCTTTCTCTGACTCGACAGTAACGCTTACCTGGATTCACTCTCCCGCTTATAAATATCACACGTTCGTAGCAAACAGAATCTCTCAAATTAATGAATACTTACCCGCTCCGCATTGGTTTCATGTTCGTGGTGTAGAAAATCCCGCCGACATAATTTCGCGACCTGTAACGCCTTTAGGATTACTAGATAATTCTCTCTGGTTTCATGGCCCGCAGTGGTTATCCGGTCCTATCTCTAATTGGCCTGTAAAAGCATTTAAAATAAATCACAACGATGAACAGGAATCTAAAACTATCGCCGCACCTATTTACACCACAAGTGACTTAGAAAACTCTGATCCTATTCTAGAACTCTCTCGACGCGTCTCCTCTTGGTCAAAGTTATTAAATTCATTAGTTTATATATTACGCTTTACAAAAATATTAAAATCAAAAGGATCTATCACAGTTAATGACTTAGAACAATCTGAACTATACATTGTACGCTATATTCAAAATAAATATTTTTCTCAAGAAACTCATTCGCTTAAAAATAATAAAATTTTCTCTAATAAAGCCATTGTAAAACTCAACCCGTTTATTGACAATAAAAATATACTTAGAGTCGGTGGTAGACTTTTTCATTCTCAACTGGAATTTGACCAGAAGCACCCTATATTACTACCGGCTAAAGACCGCATTGTTTCTTTACTGGTTGAACATTATCATAAAGTTTTGACTTCTCAAATATAAACTCATTGAACTATAAAATACATAACGCAAAACGCAAATATAAACTGCAAAAGTGCTGTGTGAAGTGAGTGTAGTGCAAATGTAACAATTCGCTTTTGTTGGACAAGTTACCAAGGAGAAACAACCAGCGACCTAAAAATTCAAAAATTCTAAGGTAACGTGCGCCTCCATACTGTAAACAGATATATTTTTTTTAAATATACCTACTTACTCTCTTTTAATCAAATGCTATACCGTTCCTTTTGTCATGATTTTAACAAATTTAAATTAAACCTGTTATGGTTTTAATAATTTTAATCAAATGTCACGATTTTATGTCACAACGGAATAGCAACGTCAAACGGGATTATTATGAGGTTGGTAACAATTATAAATGACAGTGGTGCCACCATTCGTTAACGTTCAAGGGTGGTTTCAAAAGTTGGATCGGCGGAAGGGGTCATTCGGAAGACGACCACCAAGGGAATCAGACGTATGGTGACTTCAAGTTACTGAGTACCGATCTCTAGCAGAGCGGGACTCCACCATATTAGTCGAGAGGACATTTTATCACACTTTTATATAATCCTTCATATTCAAATTAAAAGTATGCAGACGAAGTCGCGGGTACCAGCTAGTTTAGTTATATTTAGAACCTAAACAGTAATGGTAGAGAATCTAAATAAATTACATGTATCAGTTGACACTAACTTTTATACTGTGTAAAATGATACAAGTCTACTTATACCTTTTTACACACATAACTATACAAAAGTCATCGTTGATATATCATATTTCAATTAATAATTTTACAGTCTTCATCATCATCATCATCAATTTAAGAGCCACGCTCTTGTCGGTGCAGCATTTCTGTAAAATACTCTCCATGCTACTTTTTTAGGGAAAAATAGGGCAGTGGTTTCCCTCTTGCCTTCCGCCCCGCAGTATTCTGTCTGACGTGAGTGGGATGGCGCCCAGAGTAGTCTATTACGAAGCCATACTAGGACTCCTGTCCTCTGCCTCACAGTCAGTCAGTCTGCTTTACAGTCTTATTGTACAAAAAACAAAATGTCTTCGAAGAAAGTTTATTTCATAAAGTTGTACAAAGGTTGTGCTTCTATGCTGTTCTGGGAGCAAATAAAAAACATAGAAAACGTTCAGCTGCTTGTCTTCCCGGGCATGTCGTAAAAACCGACAGAGGGATTGTGTCATCTAACATGATGGACTAATGTTATGGGCGATAGGCTGATCCCTTATCACCATAAGGTTCATCATATCCAGCTTACGACATCGTATCAACAGTGGCTGCAAGTTGTCTTTGATTACTTGTGGCTCTGCCCACCCCATTAGGGATTACGGGCGTGAGTTTATGTATGTATGTATGTACAAAGGCAAAATTCTATTTATTTTCTTTAAAAAGGAAAGAAACGTATCTTATATCAATTGACACAAACGATAAACTATAACGAATTTGTGTCAAGTGGTTTAACATGATTTATTTTTTCGGTTTTATTGTGTAAAATGATACATGTTTTTACGAATTTCTAGTAATAAATACATATAAAGATGCTACACGTATATATAGTGTAAGGTGGCGATAATAAAATATTTTTGTTATGATTTTACTCTCAAAACTCATAAATAACCGGTCAAAACCACCACTGCTGCCCGCTACAAACATATTTTGTCCACTACACTACGCTAATCAAAACCACTTTTGGTTCATTTTTGCAGTCAAAATCTTACAAATTCAATTATGATAATATTTCCACCCCTAACAAATGAAGGTAAGAGGAATCATATTAAGACTGGTCATTAGGAATGTTTCGGGCAAGCTTGGCAGCATGACCTGGAAATAAAGGTGATGTACTTACGTACTTTTAAACCAAAATCACACAAACCGGTAAGTGTTACTTCTTTCCTGCTGAAACTATTTAAAAGACTACAACTCATTCCACAATTAAAATCCACTAAAGTAAAGTATACATGTATCACGAAGAAAATGGGCAAAACGCATTTCCACAGAGGTTTTGATAATTCGATACTTCGAATTATCAAAATTCCCGGTCTAATGTTAGCCCGCAACATTGACAGAACGATAAACGGAGTCGAATCAATGTTGACGATAAGAATAGGTAGTGAAAATGAAGATCATTGGTTCACCTCCAACCTATAGGTTACACAGGGCTATCCTCAGGGTAGGTCTTATCACCTTTACCATGGTCTGTTATGGTTAAGCTAAATGAGCTCATCATCATCATCAGCCCATTAACGTCCCCACTGCTGGGGTACGGGCCTTCCCTATGGATGGATAGGGAGATCGGGCCTTAAAACATCACGCGGGCCCAGTGCGGATTGATGGTTATTAACGACTGCTAATGCAGCCGGGACCAACGGCTTAACGTGCCTTCCGAAGCACGGAGAAGCTCGAGATGAAAACTTTTTTTTTGTGGTCACCCATCCTATGACCGGCCTTTGCGGAAGTTGCTTAACTTCAACAATCGCAGACCGAGCGCGTTTACCGCTGCGCTAATGAGCTCGTTTCCGCAAAACTCTACACGTAAGCACACGTGGGGGACTTTCCGCGTATCCCCGCGTATGGACCACTATTGTGAAGTGGACAAACTTCCTACTATATCATCATCATCCTTCTGCCCTTATCCCACTCTAGGTGGGGTCGGCAACATGTATGGGCAAATGTCCCATATGTAATGTTATTTTAATGAGCTCAGTTTTCCGCATAAAGGCAAGTGGTCCATTATGCGTGCTTTTGTTGACTATGTAAGCCAACTAACTCCTTTCAGAAGCTCAAATACCTGGGATTTTTACAAACTTTGTGGCCTGGTTTAATTAAGGGGTTGTGCCAGTGGTGTTGCCAATTATTTATTCTAATCTAATCTATCCTACAAGATCCCACAGCTGGACAAAGGCCTCCTCTTCCTCTTTCCATTTTTCACGGTCCTGTGCGTAATTCTCTCTTATTTAATCAAAATACAGAAAAAAAATATTAACGGTGGTGCTCAGAGTTCAGAGTAGTTATTCCCTTTATAAAGATGAGAAAGCTCGACCAATTTACACCATTCAACGTGTTTGAGAAACTGGTAATCTTCTCTTGAGAAGATGTGGCAGATACTGATGCTGCCGATGCCGAGCTGGATCTCAGTGGGACCTTAAACCCAAAAGTATGTACGATCATCTACGGCTGTGTAGATTCAAAAATACCACTACCGGCGCTTGCATCAAAGATCAAACCAGCTTGTATTGAATGGATTGCATATTAATTGGAGCTTCATAATATTTGGAGCCATTATTTTACGTCTACAACCTCCTTAGCAATGAAAGCAGCGTTCAATCTGCCACCGCTCAACCTGCATGTAATCAAGAAAACTATGTAAAACAGCTATGCTTCGAGCTAAGGGAAGGAGACTAACGACAGTTATGACAAATCTCAAATACCTCTTGACTAACCCTGCCATAGTGATAACGACGCGATGATCAGGACCCACAACTAATTGAGGTACTATAATATTAAGTACTACAAGGTGCCCAAGTAGCAACCGATTGTCTTAAAAGAGAATTGTAGATATCTTGAAGGCAAGTAGACTAAATCAAACCCTTGTCTTGGATAAGTCTTATAGGTCTCCAAGATATCCCTCAAGATATCTTGAAGATACAGTTTAGTAAAAGTGGGCATATACTTTAACTCTTATACAAGACAGACTTAAGACAACGCTAAGTCAGACTTAAACCCTACTTTAGACAATGTTCTTGCATATTCTAAACTTAGAATTCTTGTAGTATCACTTAATACCAAGAATGTATACTTGAAGATATCTACAATACTTAGTTAAGACTATAGGATTGAATTGCACTGAGTCAATTGTAACTTAACGAAGTAAAACTTCAGGTCATACTAAAACGATTTTTACTTCACGCGACTTTATTTTAGAATATAATGGCGAACATTTATATTAACACAAGAAATGAAGTCTGTAAGAAAATGGCGTCTAAAATATTTGTTTAGTTGTTTTAACAAAAGGTTATTCTGCCGTTTCACATACAGGAAATTATAAACGCATGATTCGCATGTTTCTCGTGTAAAATCGATAGAAAGTGTTAAAAAACAGAAGGGCCTTTAATATACCAGAAAAATAATAATAAAATTTGGATTGATTATTCAGCAAATAAAAAAAAATGGTGACATATAGTATAGAGAAATTCATTTTCTATTAATATGTGACAGCTGAACGCAGTAATTGTTACTATAACAGAAATATTATTAACTAGCTGGTACCCACGACTTCGTCTGCGTACTTTTAATTTGAATATTAAGGATTATATAAAAGGAACGGTATAGCATGTGATTAAAAGAGAGTAAGTAGGTATATTTAAAAAAAAATAAAAAATATCTGTTTACAGTAGTTATAAAGTACCTATGTATTCCATTGAGTGGCAGAAATTACCTAGGAATATTTATCGGTCCCTTATGTCCAAGACACTTACAGGGGTCAGCGTCAGGTTGTGTACAAAAATATTTTAAAATGACCTAATTTAAAACTTTTTTGTACACAACGTTTGCTATTTTGTTATTATTTGTTAAAATGTGGAGATTGTTTGGACTCGACACTCGCGAGCAGGCCACGTATATATCGTGGCCATATCATAGAATTGATCATTTCATGAAATGATCGACCATTTCATGAAATGGTCGTATTTCATGAAATAGAACAACATTCGTTGGCCACATCATGATGTGGTTTGGCCAGATCAATGAACACAAAACGTTTAACGATATGACCAACTAAATGCATGATTACTTCATGATATGGCCAAACGTTAGCGATCATATCGTAAAATAGTAACATTATCCACCGGTAGTGGCGCTGGTGTCGCTTTGTTTATGTTTTGCATAATGGCGGCGGACAATAATTATTCTTGTGTGAACGCGAATAATACGAATAATAATGAGCAAATACAAGATAAAAGTGCATTGAAGCAATGTTTTGACACTAAGGTGAAAAGAAAAACTCGTATTAACAGTAGACAGCAACTTTATTTTTATTTTTAGGTTATATGGCAAATAATGAAGGTCGAGTGACCACGCTACGTAAATCAATGGACTATTATTGGATTTCAAAATATGATATAATTAAAACTGCGAATGAAGAGATATTAATTTCAAAAAAGAAAAATATAGACGATCCTACTGTCCGTATAGTTTTTTTTTTTGACGTGACTTATTGTAGATATGCCGCAGATGGCATTAACTACTTGAAACAGGATTCTATTAAAACGCATAAACGTTTTTGTCATAATTTAAATTATCATAATCCTTTTTTTTATAATTTTTACAAGGCATAACAGTAGGTTAGGGTGCGGCGGGGGTGGCCCTTGGGCCACCCCTACGCCGCCAGTATGTTTATCTTACACACGAAAAGTATACTGAATGATGACCAATGGCATGAAATAGTGTCAAAAAATATGACGACGACTTCAAAGCGAGATGCAGTTACGGCGTATATGTCAACTACATCAACACTCCGATAATCGAAAATGACTTTTTAATTTTTAATTGACTTTTAAACATTTTTGTACTTTGTACTAGAGTAATACATTATTTCCTACCTTATTTCGCGTTTTTATTACACCACTTATCATGGACACCCTACATTAATGATATGGCCAAACGTGGATGGAAATATCATTAAACGCTGACGTTTAAACGATATGGTCAGTTGAAGTTTGCCATTTCATGAAATACGACCATTTCATGAAATGGTCGATCATTTCATGAAATGGTCAATTCTATGATCTGGCCACGACATATACACCACGTGCGCTCCCCCACCACAAGACAGCGCCGTTGACTGCCGCCACACTTCGGCGAATGTGCGCGACGACGAACGACGACGATCAAATACTAACTTGAAGTCACTCAGTTTAAAAAAAAACATCGAAATCATTCCAGTAGCTATGGCGTCATGCGCTTCTTGACACGATCACGAAATCTAGATTTCCGCGGGAATGAGGTATTTTCCCGCCATAAAAAGTAGCCTGTGTCCGTGCCTAAGATCCTATCTTTAAATTAAGCAAGTCTTATAAAATTCCGTTCAGACGTTAAGGCGTGAATGAGGCAAACTTGTAAAACAAACAATTAAAAATCACTAACCTAATTAGTTTTCTGTCTACTGCCTACGCCTTAAGTACGATAGCATAAATATTAATAGGCCATATCCTTTTCTAGATTACTATCTATCAGCTAACTAAATTTCATCAAAATCCGTTGAGCCGTTTAGGCATGATAGACAAAACTCCCAGCAAAAACCATAAAAAAAATCACTAACTCAATTCAGTTTTCTGCCTACTTCCTACCCCCTAAGTACGATGACGTGATCAATTTGATCGTACAACCGTTTTTAGATAACCAACTATTACCTTACTAAATTTCATTAAAATCCGTTCAGCCGTTTAGACGTGAAAGAGCAAAAGTCCCAACAAAAACGACTACAAATCACTAAATCAATTTAGTTATCTGCCAACTGCCTACCCCCTAAGAACGATGGCGTGATTATTTATAGCCTATGAACATTTCTAGGTTATCATCTATCACCATACCAAATTTCATCAAAATCCGTTGAGCCGTTTAGGCGTGAAAGAGTAACAGACAGACAGACAGACAGACAGAGTTACTTTCGCATTTATAATATTAGTATGGATTTATCACAATTGGAACTAACAAACATAAACTCAATTTGCTAATGAGTCTCCGCGCATACATTCTCATAGGTACCTACATGGTTCGCTGACGCAAAGTAGGTACGATCACCGCGCTTCTAATTGCCAAAACAATGTGATTATTGTAAAAATTAACGAGTATCCGTTGAATATTGTATATACGAAGAACCCTTGCAATTTGATTAACGTCGTGTGTGTGCGCGGTAGTTTCTAATCCCACCTAAAACATTATTATTAAAAAAGGCGGCCGAATTCCCGATGTCTTTATCAAGCTAAAAAAATAAAGGACTCGAATCTAATGTCCACTTTAAATGCATTTAACCATACACAAAACTTAAAATAGATATGTTTTGTTTATGATTGTGAATAAAGCTTAGTTAAAAATAGGTACATTTTTAAAATTATTAAAAGAAAGAATGAAAGAAGAAAGAAAAGTAGCTAGACACGCGGTAGCATGTCAAGCCAAGTTCAAGAAATAGAACTGGCGAGCCGCACCGTGTGTATTATTACACGAACCATTTGGAGCCACTTTTGACCCCCTCATAAATCAAAAACTATTTCACATAAACGTATCAAATTTGGCTCATGTATTGAGACTTGTGAGATACATATATAAGTGTTCTAAATTTCATAAGCTTATCTCAAACGGTTACTTAGATATGTCCAAAATCCTCATTTTTATCATTGACTGACTGACTGACTCATTTTTATCAAAACTCTAACCCAGTTCCAGATGACCTAGAGAGTTAAAATTTGGTGTGCAGATAGGTAATTAGATGAATATAAAGGAAAAAATAAAAAAAACTGGCAACTTTTTAATAATTAGATTCTATCATGAACGCTTAACATAAATACCTAATTAGTGCCTGTACCTAACTATAGATGTAAGAATCAGTAAGTAATCAAAACTCATGACAGCCGGTCTTTTTGTGGTAGGTTTGTAGATTAACTTAACATAACATACAATCACGCCTGTATGCCCTATCGGGGTAGGCAGAGCACTAAGTGATCATAAAACCACTTGATGCCACATTCGACAAGTACTTTAAGGGTAGGTAAGCAAGTTGGAACATGTGTTTAGCGGTGATAGGTTGCCAGCTTTTCGCCCACGATACAACACAACTCTCATCCATTTTACTGGCATATTTTTTTTTTTAACTTAACGTGAATATTAAACGAGTTTAATAGGTATTCAAATGTTTTATACCTATAAAGTCGACTTTTAGTTTTGTAGTTTATTTAATAAATTCACATAAATAAATCCACCACAGGCTTCGTCAAAAAGGAACTAAAAACAAGAATAAACCATAAATCCACAAAAGTTTCATCAAAATACAAATCGAAATCAGCAACAAGCTTCGTCATTATTCGAAAAGCCCGCCCCGGATCATTCCTGGCTCAAACGTACCCATCAAACTGGCAGCATTCCCGCGCTGAATTGCCAGAGAGATACGCTGAACCAGAAATGAACCGGAGCGAGGGTCTTGCCCCCTTTCCCGCAGACGCTTCCCAAGTTCCCTAATAAAAGACAAAGCCTCATGTCCCTAAGGACCCGCAGTTTCAACCGCGAAGGGCAAAAACACGTAGTTACCCACCAAGTTCGTGTACTTAGCATGTTTCGCCCTCGTTGCCGTCTCCGCCGCCGCACCGGCCACTCGGACTGTACCCGTGAGATGCGACGCCGCAAACGTACTTACACACGTTGCATCCCACAACAAAGAACGCCCCTTCTGCCAAGGAACCAATGTAAGTCCATCCGGGCGTTTACCGTCCGTACGGCTTAACCCCGGCGGTTCCAAAAGACACGGCACGTTTGCGGTCGTCAAGGCCCGGCAGATGATATCATTCAAGGCACTGTGTCTGGAAAATCTTCCCGCAGCCCTCACACAGCCCAATGCGTGGTGCCCATCAGCCTCGACATGAACACCACAAACGCACCTATGAGGGATACACACATCACAACCCAGTCTATAAGCCACGGCCATACGTGTAGTGTCTCTGTCCAGTAGTGTCCCCAACTGCGGCGAAGGGAGAGCATGCAGCCAGGCGCCAGACTCCGGTTTTGCCGCTGCCCGCAAACGCGCCAATTCCGACCCGGAGGAACTCTGCAACAGACCCTCAAATATGACTTTGCAGCCCTTCTCGTCCCACTCCCTCTGTACTTCCGGATGCTCTGGAATCGTTTGATTAGGGTACAGTATAGCCCACTCAGCCAGAGCCTGATCAACATATGGCATCGAGAATCCGTCACCATCAACACCAAGTATTTGAGCGACCAAAACCCGAACACCATACGCAGAACCCAGGAAAGCTGTAACACCGGCATCCTGTACCCGACGAATACCAAGGCCGCCATGCCTAATCGGCAACGAAGCTTGAGACCACTGGGTGTCACTCAAGGATATATTTAACACATCCTCCAAAATATTCCGCACACATGAATCCATAGATGTCACTTGAGTTGGGCAAAGCCAAGTAGGAGATGTACGTACCGTGTAAGTCAACCTAGGCATAGCGAGGCAATTTCGTAAAAGCACTAAAGCGACACACATATGGAGCTGCTTTAAGTGCATCTTCCGCGAACTCAGAGCCGCCTCCTTCGTTGACAAAACAGTAAAGTTGGCACTCCTTCAGCAAATATCGGGGCCCCAAGGAGTGTTAAACTATTCGCACCCACGCTCTGTATTCCCGGTATTAGCTCCTCGAACTGCGAAAAAACCTCCGGCACATCCCGATTGCAGTAAAATTCACACTTTCGCGAATTAACCTCCAAGCCCATTGCCGCCAAATTGCGAAAAAGCTCCGAAATGTCACGCATAACGGTATCTGGACTCCCGCCAATAGTACCATCATCCAGATACCACACATTAAGTGGTGACTTAATTGCAGTGATGGCTCTCTGTATCGCCAAACTAAAAATAAGCGGCCCCAAAGGGTCGCCCTGTTGAACCCCCACCTGCGACGAAATGATACCATCTCCGTAGAACAGCTTGGTGTGAGCAGAGTAACACTGATGCAGAAACGGATATAGCACAGGAATGTGTTCCTTGATCCCAGCTAATAAGATATCCCGCTCCAAGCTATTAAAAGCGTTCCGGATATCTAGTTTAATTATAACATAATCGGCATTACTCTCCTCACACACAAAGGTACGGGTGGCATGAATAGCAGCCTCACAGCCCAAACGTGTCCCAAATCCCAGCTGATGCGGCTGCAAGTACCGAGACATCTCATCCTTCACAGCCGCACAACCTAGCTTCGCAACTAGTCTTCGAAATGTACTTCCTATGGCAATTGGTCTGATTCCTCCATCCTTCTTTGTTAACGCACAAAGAGTCGCTCCGTACAAATAAGGACTAACTTCGCGATTCAAAGTTCCTCTCAACATAAAATTTGACAGCCTAGTGAGCGAGCCCGTTATCACCCGCAGTAAAAGACGTCAGCTCCTTCAAATGCTGTGGACGAATGCCATCCAAACCAGCAGCGGAACCACTATAAAAGCTGGTAATGGCTCTTTCAACATCCTCGTCAGCAGCGGTCAAAAAGGGACATGACGAATCCGGTTCGTCGGGCAACACCAAAGCTCGGTTTGAAGAAGGATGCTTTGCACGCAAAGATGATAAAGTATCACCATTATTTGGAGCAATAACGTCATCAGAAATCAACAACCTAACAGCTCCTGTCTGTCTGTCTGTCTGTCTGTCTGTCTGTCTGTCTGTCTGTCTGTCTGTCTGTCTGTCTGTCTGTCTGTCTGTCTGTCTGTCTGTCTGTCTGTCTGTCTGTCTGTCTGTCTGTCTGTCTGTCTGTCTGTCTGTCTGTCTGTCTGTCTTTCTGTCTGTCTGTCTGTCTGTCTGTCTGTCTGTCTGTCTGTCTGTCTGTCTGTCTGTCTGTCTGTCTGTCTGTCTGTCTGTCTGTCTGTCTGTCTGTCTGTCTGTCTGTCTGTCTGTCTGTCTGTCTGTCTGTCTGTCTGTCTGTCTGTCTGTCTGTCTGTCTGTCTGTCTGTCTGTCTGTCTGTCTGTCTGTCTGTCTGTCTGTCTGTCTGTCTGTCTGTCTGTCTGTCTGTCTGTCTGTCTGTCTGTCTGTCTGTCTGTCTGTCTGTCTGTCTGTCTGTCTGTCTGTCTGTCTGTCTGTCTGTCTGTCTGTCTGTCTGTCTGTCTGTCTGTCTGTCTGTCTGTCTGTCTGTCTGTCTGTCTGTCTGTCTGTCTGTCTGTCTGTCTGTCTGTCTGTCTGTCGTCTGTCTGTCTGTCTGTCTGTCTGTCTGTCTGTCTGTCTGTCTGTCTGTCTGTCTGTCTGTCTGTCTGTCTGTCTGTCTGTCTGTCTGTCTGTCTGTCTGTCTGTCTGTCTGTCTGTCTGTCTGTCTGTCTGTCTGTCTGTCTGTCTGTCTGTCTGTCTGTCTGTCTGTCTGTCTGTCTGTCTGTCTGTCTGTCTGTCTGTCTGTCTGTCTGTCTGTCTGTCTGTCTGTCTGTCTGTCTGTCTGTCTGTCTGTCTGTCTGTCTGTCTGTCTGTCTGTCTGTCTGTCTGTCTGTCTGTCTGTCTGTCTGTCTGTCTGTCTGTCTGTCTGTCTGTCTGTCTGTCTGTCTGTCTGTCTGTCTGTCTGTCTGTCTGTCTGTCTGTCTGTCTGTCTGTCTGTCTGTCTGTCGGTCTGTCTGTCTGTCTGTCTGTCTGTCTGTCTGTCTGTCTGTCTGTCTGTCTGTCTGTCTGTCTGTCTGTCTGTCTGTCTGTCTGTCTGTCTGTCTGTCTGTCTGTCTGTCTGTCTGTCTGTCTGTCTGTCTGTCTGTCTGTCTGTCTGTCTGTCTGTCTGTCTGTCTGTCTGTCTGTCTGTCTGTCTGTCTGTCTGTCTGTCTGTCTGTCTGTCTGTCTGTCTGTCTGTCTGTCTGTCTGTCTGTCTGTCTGTCTGTCTGTCTGTCTGTCTGTCTGTCTGTCTGTCTGTCTGTCTGTCTGTCTGTCTGTCTGTCTGTCTGTCTGTCTGTCTGTCTGTCTGTCTGTCTGTCTGTCTGTCTGTCTGTCTGTCTGTCTGTCTGTCTGTCTGTCTGTCTGTCTGTCTGTCTGTCTGTCTGTCTGTCTGTCTGTCTGTCTGTCTGTCTGTCTGTCTGTCTGTCTGTCTGTCTGTCTGTCTGTCTGTCTGTCTGTCTGTCTGTCTGTCTGTCTGTCTGTCTGTCTGTCTGTCTGTCTGTCTGTCTGTCTGTCTGTCTGTCTGTCTGTCTGTCTGTCTGTCTGTCTGTCTGTCTGTCTGTCTGTCTGTCTGTCTGTCTGTCTGTCTGTCTGTCTGTCTGTCTGTCTGTCTGTCTGTCTGTCTGTCTGTCTGTCTGTCTGTCTGTCTGTCTGTCTGTCTGTCTGTCTGTCTGTCTGTCTGTCTGTCTGTCTGTCTGTCTGTCTGTCTGTCTGTCTGTCTGTCTGTCTGTCTGTCTGTCTGTCTGTCTGTCTGTCTGTCTGTCTGTCTGTCTGTCTGTCTGTCTGTCTGTCTGTCTGTCTGTCTGTCTGTCTGTCTGTCTGTCTGTCTGTCTGTCTGTCTGTCTGTCTGTCTGTCTGTCTGTCTGTCTGTCTGTCTGTCTGTCTGTCTGTCTGTCTGTCTGTCTGTCTGTCTGTCTGTCTGTCTGTCTGTCTGTCTGTCTGTCTGTCTGTCTGTCTGTCTGTCTGTCTGTCTGTCTGTCTGTCTGTCTGTCTGTCTGTCTGTCTGTCTGTCTGTCTGTCTGTCTGTCTGTCTGTCTGTCTGTCTGTCTGTCTGTCTGTCTGTCTGTCTGTCTGTCTGTCTGTCTGTCTGTCTGTCTGTCTGTCTGTCTGTCTGTCTGTCTGTCTGTCTGTCTGTCTGTCTGTCTGTCTGTCTGTCTGTCTGTCTGTCTGTCTGTCTGTCTGTCTGTCTGTCTGTCTGTCTGTCTGTCTGTCTGTCTGTCTGTCTGTCTGTCTGTCTGTCTGTCTGTCTGTCTGTCTGTCTGTCTGTCTGTCTGTCTGTCTGTCTGTCTGTCTGTCTGTCTGTCTGTCTGTCTGTCTGTCTGTCTGTCTGTCTGTCTGTCTGTCTGTCTGTCTGTCTGTCTGTCTGTCTGTCTGTCTGTCTGTCTGTCTGTCTGTCTGTCTGTCTGTCTGTCTGTCTGTCTGTCTGTCTGTCTGTCTGTCTGTCTGTCTGTCTGTCTGTCTGTCTGTCTGTCTGTCTGTCTGTCTGTCTGTCTGTCTGTCTGTCTGTCTGTCTGTCTGTCTGTCTGTCTGTCTGTCTGTCTGTCTGTCTGTCTGTCTGTCTGTCTGTCTGTCTGTCTGTCTGTCTGTCTGTCTGTCTGTCTGTCTGTCTGTCTGTCTGTCTGTCTGTCTGTCTGTCTGTCTGTCTGTCTGTCTGTCTGTCTGTCTGTCTGTCTGTCTGTCTGTCTGTCTGTCTGTCTGTCTGTCTGTCTGTCTGTCTGTCTGTCTGTCTGTCTGTCTGTCTGTCTGTCTGTCTGTCTGTCTGTCTGTCTGTCTGTCTGTCTGTCTGTCTGTCTGTCTGTCTGTCTGTCTGTCTGTCTGTCTGTCTGTCTGTCTGTCTGTCTGTCTGTCTGTCTGTCTGTCTGTCTGTCTGTCTGTCTGTCTGTCTGTCTGTCTGTCTGTCTGTCTGTCTGTCTGTCTGTCTGTCTGTCTGTCTGTCTGTCTGTCTGTCTGTCTGTCTGTCTGTCTGTCTGTCTGTCTGTCTGTCTGTCTGTCTGTCTGTCTGTCTGTCTGTCTGTCTGTCTGTCTGTCTGTCTGTCTGTCTGTCTGTCTGTCTGTCTGTCTGTCTGTCTGTCTGTCTGTCTGTCTGTCTGTCTGTCTGTCTGTCTGTCTGTCTGTCTGTCTGTCTGTCTGTCTGTCTGTCTGTCTGTCTGTCTGTCTGTCTGTCTGTCTGTCTGTCTGTCTGTCTGTCTGTCTGTCTGTCTGTCTGTCTGTCTGTCTGTCTGTCTGTCTGTCTGTCTGTCTGTCTGTCTGTCTGTCTGTCTGTCTGTCTGTCTGTCTGTCTGTCTGTCTGTCTGTCTGTCTGTCTGTCTGTCTGTCTGTCTGTCTGTCTGTCTGTCTGTCTGTCTGTCTGTCTGTCTGTCTGTCTGTCTGTCTGTCTGTCTGTCTGTCTGTCTGTCTGTCTGTCTGTCTGTCTGTCTGTCTGTCTGTCTGTCTGTCTGTCTGTCTGTCTGTCTGTCTGTCTGTCTGTCTGTCTGTCTGTCTGTCTGTCTGTCTGTCTGTCTGTCTGTCTGTCTGTCTGTCTGTCTGTCTGTCTGTCTGTCTGTCTGTCTGTCTGTCTGTCTGTCTGTCTGTCTGTCTGTCTGTCTGTCTGTCTGTCTGTCTGTCTGTCTGTCTGTCTGTCTGTCTGTCTGTCTGTCTGTCTGTCTGTCTGTCTGTCTGTCTGTCTGTCTGTCTGTCTGTCTGTCTGTCTGTCTGTCTGTCTGTCTGTCTGTCTGTCTGTCTGTCTGTCTGTCTGTCTGTCTGTCTGTCTGTCTGTCTGTCTGTCTGTCTGTCTGTCTGTCTGTCTGTCTGTCTGTCTGTCTGTCTGTCTGTCTGTCTGTCTGTCTGTCTGTCTGTCTGTCTGTCTGTCTGTCTGTCTGTCTGTCTGTCTGTCTGTCTGTCTGTCTGTCTGTCTGTCTGTCTGTCTGTCTGTCTGTCTGTCTGTCTGTCTGTCTGTCTGTCTGTCTGTCTGTCTGTCTGTCTGTCTGTCTGTCTGTCTGTCTGTCTGTCTGTCTGTCTGTCTGTCTGTCTGTCTGTCTGTCTGTCTGTCTGTCTGTCTGTCTGTCTGTCTGTCTGTCTGTCTGTCTGTCTGTCTGTCTGTCTGTCTGTCTGTCTGTCTGTCTGTCTGTCTGTCTGTCTGTCTGTCTGTCTGTCTGTCTGTCTGTCTGTCTGTCTGTCTGTCTGTCTGTCTGTCTGTCTGTCTGTCTGTCTGTCTGTCTGTCTGTCTGTCTGTCTGTCTGTCTGTCTGTCTGTCTGTCTGTCTGTCTGTCTGTCTGTCTGTCTGTCTGTCTGTCTGTCTGTCTGTCTGTCTGTCTGTCTGTCTGTCTGTCTGTCTGTCTGTCTGTCTGTCTGTCTGTCTGTCTGTCTGTCTGTCTGTCTGTCTGTCTGTCTGTCTGTCTGTCTGTCTGTCTGTCTGTCTGTCTGTCTGTCTGTCTGTCTGTCTGTCTGTCTGTCTGTCTGTCTGTCTGTCTGTCTGTCTGTCTGTCTGTCTGTCTGTCTGTCTGTCTGTCTGTCTGTCTGTCTGTCTGTCTGTCTGTCTGTCTGTCTGTCTGTCTGTCTGTCTGTCTGTCTGTCTGTCTGTCTGTCTGTCTGTCTGTCTGTCTGTCTGTCTGTCTGTCTGTCTGTCTGTCTGTCTGTCTGTCTGTCTGTCTGTCTGTCTGTCTGTCTGTCTGTCTGTCTGTCTGTCTGTCTGTCTGTCTGTCTGTCTGTCTGTCTGTCTGTCTGTCTGTCTGTCTGTCTGTCTGTCTGTCTGTCTGTCTGTCTGTCTGTCTGTCTGTCTGTCTGTCTGTCTGTCTGTCTGTCTGTCTGTCTGTCTGTCTGTCTGTCTGTCTGTCTGTCTGTCTGTCTGTCTGTCTGTCTGTCTGTCTGTCTGTCTGTCTGTCTGTCTGTCTGTCTGTCTGTCTGTCTGTCTGTCTGTCTGTCTGTCTGTCTGTCTGTCTGTCTGTCTGTCTGTCTGTCTGTCTGTCTGTCTGTCTGTCTGTCTGTCTGTCTGTCTGTCTGTCTGTCTGTCTGTCTGTCTGACTGTCTGTCTGTCTGTCTGTCTGTCTGTCTGTCTGTCTGTCTGTCTGTCTGTCTGTCTGTCTGTCTGTCTGTCTGTCTGTCTGTCTGTCTGTCTGTCTGTCTGTCTGTCTGTCTGTCTGTCTGTCTGTCTGTCTGTCTGTCTGTCTGTCTGTCTGTCTGTCTGTCTGTCTGTCTGTCTGTCTGTCTGTCTGTCTGTCTGTCTGTCTGTCTGTCTTTCTGTCTGTCTGTCGGTCTGTCTGTCTGTCTGTCTGTCTGTCTGTCTGTCTGTCTGTCTGTCTGTCTGTCTGTCTGTCTGTCTGTCTGTCTGTCTGTCTGTCTGTCTGTCTGTCTGTCTGTCTGTCTGTCTGTCTGTCTGTCTGTCTGTCTGTCTGTCTGTCTGTCTGTCTGTCTGTCTGTCTGTCTGTCTGTCTGTCTGTCTGTCTGTCTGTCTGTCTGTCTGTCTGTCTGTCTGTCTGTCTGTCTGTCTGTCTGTCTGTCTGTCTGTCTGTCTGTCTGTCTGTCTGTCTGTCTGTCTGTCTGTCTGTCTGTCTGTCTGTCTGTCTGTCTGTCTGTCTGTCTGTCTGTCTGTCTGTCTGTCTGTCTGTCTGTCTGTCTGTCTGTCTGTCTGTCTGTCTGTCTGTCTGTCTGTCTGTCTGTCTGTCTGTCTGTCTGTCTGTCTGTCTGACTGTCTGTCTGTCTGTCTGTCTGTCTGTCTGTCTGTCTGTCTGTCTGTCTGTCTGTCTGTCTGTCTGTCTGTCTGTCTGTCTGTCTGTCTGTCTGTCTGTCTGTCTGTCTGTCTGTCTGTCTGTCTGTCTGTCTGTCTGTCTGTCTGTCTGTCTGTCTGTCTGTCTGTCTGTCTGTCTGTCTGTCTGTCTGTCTGTCTGTCTGTCTGTCTGTCTGTCTGTCTGTCTGTCTGTCTGTCTGTCTGTCTGTCTGTCTGTCTGTCTGTCTGTCTGTCTGTCTGTCTGTCTGTCTGTCTGTCTGTCTGTCTGTCTGTCTGTCTGTCTGTCTGTCTGTCTGTCTGTCTGTCTGTCTGTCTGTCTGTCTGTCGGTCTGTCTGTCTGTCTGTCTGTCTGTCTGTCTGTCTGTCTGTCTGTCTGTCTGTCTGTCTGTCTGTCTGTCTGTCTGTCTGTCTGTCTGTCTGTCTGTCTGTCTGTCTGTCTGTCTGTCTGTCTGTCTGTCTGTCTGTCTGTCTGTCTGTCTGTCTGTCTGTCTGTCTGTCTGTCTGTCTGTCTGTCTGTCTGACTGTCTGTCTGTCTGTCTGTCTGTCTGTCTGTCTGTCTGTCTGTCTGTCTGTCTGTCTGTCTGTCTGTCTGTCTGTCTGTCTGTCTGTCTGTCTGTCTGTCTGTCTGTCTGTCTGTCTGTCTGTCTGTCTGTCTGTCTGTCTGTCTGTCTGTCTGTCTGTCTGTCTGTCTGACTGTCTGTCTGTCTGTCTGTCTGTCTGTCTGTCTGTCTGTCTGTCTGTCTGTCTGTCTGTCTGTCTGTCTGTCTGTCTGTCTGTCTGTCTGTCTGTCTGTCTGTCTGTCTGTCTGTCTGTCTGTCTGTCTGTCTGTCTGTCTGTCTGTCTGTCTGTCTGTCTGTCTGTCTGTCTGTCTGTCTGTCTGTCTGTCTGTCTGTCTGTCTGTCTGTCTGTCTGTCTGTCTGTCTGTCTGTCTGTCTGTCTGTCTGTCTGTCTGTCTGTCTGTCTGTCTGTCTGTCTGTCTGTCTGTCTGTCTGTCTGTCTGTCTGTCTGTCTGTCTGTCTGTCTGTCTGTCTGTCTGTCTGTCTGTCTGTCTGTCTGTCTGTCTGTCTGTCTGTCTGTCTGTCTGTCTGTCTGTCTGTCTGTCTGTCTGTCTGTCTGTCTGTCTGTCTGTCTGTCTGTCTGTCTGTCTGTCTGTCTGTCTGTCTGTCTGTCTGTCTGTCTGTCTGTCTGTCTGTCTGTCTGTCTGTCTGTCTGTCTGTCTGTCTGTCTGTCTGTCTGTCTGTCTGTCTGTCTGTCTGTCTGTCTGTCTGTCTGTCTGTCTGTCTGTCTGTCTGTCTGTCTGTCTGTCTGTCTGTCTGTCTGTCTGTCTGTCTGTCTGTCTGTCTGTCTGTCTGTCTGTCTGTCTGTCTGTCTGTCTGTCTGTCTGTCTGTCTGTCTGTCTGTCTGTCTGTCTGTCTGTCTGTCTGTCTGTCTGTCTGTCTGTCTGTCTGTCTGTCTGTCTGTCTGTCTGTCTGTCTGTCTGTCTGTCTGTCTGTCTGTCTGTCTGTCTGTCTGTCTGTCTGTCTGTCTGTCTGTCTGTCTGTCTGTCTGTCTGTCTGTCTGTCTGTCTGTCTGTCTGTCTGTCTGTCTGTCTGTCTGTCTGTCTGTCTGTCTGTCTGTCTGTCTGTCTGTCTGTCTGTCTGTCTGTCTGTCTGTCTGTCTGTCTGTCTGTCTGTCTGTCTGTCTGTCTGTCTGTCTGTCTGTCTGTCTGTCTGTCTGTCTGTCTGTCTGTCTGTCTGTCTGTCTGTCTGTCTGTCTGTCTGTCTGTCTGTCTGTCTGTCTGTCTGTCTGTCTGTCTGTCTGTCTGTCTGTCTGTCTGTCTGTCTGTCTGTCTGTCTGTCTGTCTGTCTGTCTGTCTGTCTGTCTGTCTGTCTGTCTGTCTGTCTGTCTGTCTGTCTGTCTGTCTGTCTGTCTGTCTGTCTGTCTGTCTGTCTGTCTGTCTGTCTGTCTGTCTGTCTGTCTGTCTGTCTGTCTGTCTGTCTGTCTGTCTGTCTGTCTGTCTGTCTGTCTGTCTGTCTGTCTGTCTGTCTGTCTGTCTGTCTGTCTGTCTGTCTGTCTGTCTGTCTGTCTGTCTGTCTGTCTGTCTGTCTGTCTGTCTGTCTGTCTGTCTGTCTGTCTGTCTGTCTGTCTGTCTGTCTGTCTGTCTGTCTGTCTGTCTGTCTGTCTGTCTGTCTGTCTGTCTGTCTGTCTGTCTGTCTGTCTGTCTGTCTGTCTGTCTGTCTGTCTGTCTGTCTGTCTGTCTGTCTGTCTGTCTGTCTGTCTGTCTGTCTGTCTGTCTGTCTGTCTGTCTGTCTGTCTGTCTGTCTGTCTGTCTGTCTGTCTGTCTGTCTGTCTGTCTGTCTGTCTGTCTGTCTGTCTGTCTGTCTGTCTGTCTGTCTGTCTGTCTGTCTGTCTGTCTGTCTGTCTGTCTGTCTGTCTGTCTGTCTGTCTGTCTGTCTGTCTGTCTGTCTGTCTGTCTGTCTGTCTGTCTGTCTGTCTGTCTGTCTGTCTGTCTGTCTGTCTGTCTGTCTGTCTGTCTGTCTGTCTGTCTGTCTGTCTGTCTGTCTGTCTGTCTGTCTGTCTGTCTGTCTGTCTGTCTGTCTGTCTGTCTGTCTGTCTGTCTGTCTGTCTGTCTGTCTGTCTGTCTGTCTGTCTGTCTGTCTGTCTGTCTGTCTGTCTGTCTGTCTGTCTGTCTGTCTGTCTGTCTGTCTGTCTGTCTGTCTGTCTGTCTGTCTGTCTGTCTGTCTGTCTGTCTGTCTGTCTGTCTGTCTGTCTGTCTGTCTGTCTGTCTGTCTGTCTGTCTGTCTGTCTGTCTGTCTGTCTGTCTGTCTGTCTGTCTGTCTGTCTGTCTGTCTGTCTGTCTGTCTGTCTGTCTGTCTGTCTGTCTGTCTGTCTGTCTGTCTGTCTGTCTGTCTGTCTGTCTGTCTGTCTGTCTGTCTGTCTGTCTGTCTGTCTGTCTGTCTGTCTGTCTGTCTGTCTGTCTGTCTGTCTGTCTGTCTGTCTGTCTGTCTGTCTGTCTGTCTGTCTGTCTGTCTGTCTGTCTGTCTGTCTGTCTGTCTGTCTGTCTGTCTGTCTGTCTGTCTGTCTGTCTGTCTGTCTGTCTGTCTGTCTGTCTGTCTGTCTGTCTGTCTGTCTGTCTGTCTGTCTGTCTGTCTGTCTGTCTGTCTGTCTGTCTGTCTGTCTGTCTGTCTGTCTGTCTGTCTGTCTGTCTGTCTGTCTGTCTGTCTGTCTGTCTGTCTGTCTGTCTGTCTGTCTGTCTGTCTGTCTGTCTGTCTGTCTGTCTGTCTGTCTGTCTGTCTGTCTGTCTGTCTGTCTGTCTGTCTGTCTGTCTGTCTGTCTGTCTGTCTGTCTGTCTGTCTGTCTGTCTGTCTGTCTGTCTGTCTGTCTGTCTGTCTGTCTGTCTGTCTGTCTGTCTGTCTGTCTGTCTGTCTGTCTGTCTGTCTGTCTGTCTGTCTGTCTGTCTGTCTGACTGTCTGTCTGTCTGTCTGTCTGTCTGTCTGTCTGTCTGTCTGTCTGTCTGTCTGTCTGTCTGTCTGTCTGTCTGTCTGTCTGTCTGTCTGTCTGTCTGTCTGTCTGTCTGTCTGTCTGTCTGTCTGTCTGTCTGTCTGTCTGTCTGTCTGTCTGTCTGTCTGTCTGTCTGTCTGTCTGTCTGTCTGTCTGTCTGTCTGTCTGTCTGTCTGTCTGTCTGTCTGTCTGTCTGTCTGTCTGTCTGTCTGTCTGTCTGTCTGTCTGTCTGTCTGTCTGTCTGTCTGTCTGTCTGTCTGTCTGTCTGTCTGTCTGTCTGTCTGTCTGTCTGTCTGTCTGTCTGTCTGTCTGTCTGTCTGTCTGTCTGTCTGTCTGTCTGTCTGTCTGTCTGTCTGTCTGTCTGTCTGTCTGTCTGTCTGTCTGTCTGTCTGTCTGTCTGTCTGTCTGTCTGTCTGTCTGTCTGTCTGTCTGTCTGTCTGTCTGTCTGTCTGTCTGTCTGTCTGTCTGTCTGTCTGTCTGTCTGTCTGTCTGTCTGTCTGTCTGTCTGTCTGTCTGTCTGTCTGTCTGTCTGTCTGTCTGTCTGTCTGTCTGTCTGTCTGTCTGTCTGTCTGTCTGTCTGTCTGTCTGTCTGTCTGTCTGTCTGTCTGTCTGTCTGTCTGTCTGTCTGTCTGTCTGTCTGTCTGTCTGTCTGTCTGTCTGTCTGTCTGTCTGTCTGTCTGTCTGTCTGTCTGTCTGTCTGTCT
>NW_026063283.1:0-140289 GCF_024362695.1 Pectinophora gossypiella
TTCTATTGTGGGTGAAAAAAAATCAAAATGGCGGAAAAACAAGATGGCCGCCATACAAAATTTTGTTTTTCCAGAAAATGTCTTGGAGGTAAAAACTGTGTATGGGGTTGTAATCGGAACGTCTTGTTGACTATGGAAATACTTCTCGATCTTTAAAAACTGCTCCGCATCAGGGCAGCACCCCACGGCCTGGCAAAACTATTGCTCCTGGAACGATTCTTTTTTCACGAAACCTATTTAAATCTTGGTCAAATTCAATCGCCCGTGAAAAAAATCAAAATGGCGGAAAAACAAGATGGCCGCCATACAAATGTCATACAATAGCATTTGGATATATTGAGGTCGAGTTTATTAAATGAGCAATAATCTTGGAACCGAATCAGATCCTCTTGAAGATCCTTTGCATCAGAGAGATTGTTAATCAATTTTAAAATTTTCATATCGTCTGCAATAATAGTATTTTAGAATGATGAAAGCATTTAATAACATCATTAATAAATATAACAAATAACAGAGGTCCCAGCAAAGATCCCTGAGGTACCCTGAGGGTACTGATAACCAATTAGAAGAGTAGCCCTGCAGCACCACCGCCTGACTACGATTTTCAATATACGAGGAAAACCAACGATACAAGTCCCATGTATGCCGGCACTTGCGAGTTTAGATAAGAGCACGTTATGGTCAATTCTGTCAAAACACTTGCTATAGTCAGTGTAAATGACATCTACTTGAGCACCATCTTCCATGCCCTTACTAATAAAATCGCTTGCCAATAGAAGGTTTGATGTGGTGGACCGGTCCCTTAAGAAACCATGTTGATTTTCACTAAAAGAACATTTTAGTGCGGCATATAGTTGATTGTAGACTAGTTTCTCGAGTAATTTCGCAAATAAACATAGTTTGGAAATAGGCCTATAGTTCACAACATGCATTTTGTCTCCTTTCTTCAGGACGGGAGTAATAAAGGCGGACTTCCAAATTTTTGGAACTGTACCCTCAGTGATGGAACGCGTAAATAAAATACTCAGAGGTATAACGAGGCTTTTTGCACAATTAACTATATAAATGGGTGGTAAAATCAGGTCCACCAGACTTGGTCAGGTCGAGAGACTTCAAGAGTTTTAGGAGCTCCTCACGCGAAACTGAACAAGACGATATATTGCAAGAAGTGTCGTACCGAGTTGTATCAAGGAGAGAAGACTCAACTGCAGCTTCAGTCATTTCCAAAAAGGTAGAATGAAAGTAGTTAGAAAAAAGTTGACTTATGTCGGTACCTGTAACAGCAATATTATCATTGTATTTCATTCTACTCGGATAGGCTCCAGAGTCTTTTTTACTTTTAACGTAGGACCAAAATGCCTTCGGGTTTTTGATTATAGACTGCTCAATATGTGACATGTATGATTCAAAACTTTCTTTTTCTACAATTATAGCTCTCGCACGCAAAAACGAAAATGTCACGTAGTCGGACTTATTATTATATACTTTGTACTTACGATGAAACTTGGATTTCTCTTTGAGTATTTTAATGAGAGCTGAATTATACCAGGGAGGATATGAGGTTGGCTTGAGACATTTTTGCGGAATAAATTGGTCACGGAGTGAATATAACTTGTTATAAAAAATACTTACAGCGTGTTCTAAGGAACCTGAGCCAAGAAGTGATTGCCAGTCAGTATCATCCAGCTGCGATGATATTTGAGTATAATCGGCACGATAGAATAAATATTTACGCTGTGGCTTTACTTGTAGCTCATTTATTTGTGCAAAACTGGCTTCAATGCAGACAGACCTGTGATGATCATCTTCAGGTACTAACGGCAAGTTACAGCCGCGGACTGAGACCGACTCATTCGATAACACTAGGTCTAATATGCGCTCATTACAGTTTTTCTCACTATTATATTGACCAAGACCACAGGAATTCATAACACCACAAAGTTTATAATATTATCACACAATATGTTAAAAGGCTGGAGGGCAGAACCCGAATTTAATAATTTCCACGAGATTTTATGCTCAAAATTAAAATCACCCATTACAATAAACTTGTCAAGTGGGTTCAGCATAATTATATCATTAAGTTTGTATGTAAAATTTTGCAATTGCGCGCTGTATGAATACCCCCTATTCTCATCACACAGATATAAAGTGCATATGTGGATATTATATGAAGTGTCAGGTCTGGAGCGCCGCAAAGAAACAGTCACCCAAATGTCTTCCGCTGAACTTCGCCAATCATGCCTCAACCACAGTAAAGTCTTTCCTTACTGCAATTAACACACCCCCTCCTAATGACTGACCAAGACGAGCGTAATTCCGATCACGTCTAAATACTAGATATCGTGCATCAAATAACTCTGAGTCACTAATACTATCTAATAGCCAAGTCTCAGTTATAGAAATAATATCATAATTATTTAGGTAAACATTCCGCAAGAAGTTACTTGTTTTTGTACGCACACCACGAACATTTTGGTGATATAAATTAAGCGAAACCACTGATGGATCTTACTATTAATATGTAGGTAAATACAAAATGATTCCCACTACAAGTAAACCCGTTAATAGATGGAATAGTTAGCACACACAATAATAAGTAATATAAGGCACCGTTTAAAGCATAAAATAGCATCAATACATCCATTATGAGTAGCACAAAAGGCGTTATCTCAGCCCGAGACCGGCCATCGGTATACAACTGCAGACCATTAAGCAATCGTAGCCGTTGTGTGATTAATATAAGGTGTAAATTGCAATAGATTGAAACAATTGCCCAGCAACTAAAGAAATAATAATTGAATATTATAACGACAGCGATTGTCAAACTTTGCTTACCATTACAAACCAATGAGATGGTATGAATTGTAACTTTAAGAAAATATAGCAGCAAGTAAATAATTTTGATCGCTTTGAGAGTCCAGGTCGTCTTCACACAAGTTTTGGCAGGTCCTTTTCGGTTTTGATGTTGAGTATGGGCGAAGTATCGTCTCTTCGTGCAAATATTTTGCAGTGTTTCACCCATACATATTGAAACCCCTTCTCTGTGGCAGTTTTCTTGACTTGGGTTAGAAGAGTCTTGTTCCTGAATGTCAGGTGATCGTTGACAAAAATTCTAACACGCTTATCCGTGAGTCCCATATCAGCAGCCATTAGAGGAGATGACTTGGCGGCAGATCTAGCTGCCGCCATAAAATCTTCCTTAACATAGCGGCTATTGAAACAAACGATCACTGGCTTCGACTGATTGGGGTCACGGGACTGCACCCGGGTGACAAAATTAATTTGGTTTGGGACGACTGGGTATTGGATCTTCTTACCGATGCCACAAACTAGATTTAGCAGATTTTCGTTTGCGCTTTGAGGAATTCCCTTTAACTCAACGTTTTGCATCCGTGACCATTGTTCTTTCTCCTGATTTTCATTCTCGATTCTATCAAGTTGAAGTTGAATCAGGTTCATTTGGTCTTTTTTAGCATTCTCCAGCTGTGTTAACCTATCCTCAGTCTTTTTAATTCTGGTAGAGAACTCTTCAATGACGGCGTTGGCTGCACTCACGGACGTTTTTAGTTCGCCGAGTTCGCTCCTGATCGCCCTGACTTCCTCAATTAACGACTCAAGAGGAGACATTTTCCCAGCTAAAGCCCTGATTTCCTGAAGAAGCAGGGCGTAGTTACTATCAGGCACGACATCAACAGGTCCAGCGACACTTGTAGTCTGAGCCGCACTCGGGGTCTGCACTGCTATTCCGGCCTGTCTGCATTTATGACACCTCCATGAAGATTTTCTTTCTTCTCCTAACTTCCTGTAGCCTACCTCCGTAATACCTGCACAATGATAGTGCAGGTCCTTAGAACACGCGTAACAATGTACTCCTTCTAATAACTGCTCGTCGCACTGATTACACACGCTTGAACTCATGATGAAGTTTGAGAAACTGTGGAAATGGTGTTACACCGAAACAGGAGCTTAGATAGTTGGACGCGCTCGCGTGCTACCACGGTTGTGACGAGACTGATGATTATGAAAACACTTCTCGGTTTTCGATAACTGCTCTGCATCAGGGAGACACCCTACGGCCTGGCCAAACTATCGCATCTAGAACATTATTTTTTCCACCAAGCCTATTAAAACCTTAGTCAAATTCAGTCGCCGGTGAAAAAAAATCAAAATGGCGGAAAAACAAGATGGCCGCCATACAAAATTTTGTTTTTCCAGAAAATGTCTCGGGGGTAAAAACGATGCATGGGGATGTAATCGGAAGATAATGTTGAGAATTTAAATACTGCTTAACCTTCGAAAACTGCTCCTCATCAGGGAGGCACCCTACGGCCTGGCGAAACTATCGGACCTGGATCAATTCTGTTTCCGCACAACGTATTTAAACCTCGGTCAAATTTTATCGCTGGTGAAAAAAATCAAAATGGCGGAAAATCAAGATGGCCGCTATACAAATTTTTCGTTTTTCCTCAAAATGCCTTGTGGGTAAAAATAATGTAAAGGGGTGTGATCGAAACGTCATGTCGAGTATGGAAATACGTCTGAGTATCCGATGTCTGCTTCGCATCAGGGAAACACCCTACTGCCTGGCGAAACTATCGCACCTGGAACTTTTTTGTTTCACGAAACCTATTTAAATCTTGGTCAAGTTTTATCGCCGGTGAAAAAAAAAAAACAAAATGGCCGAAAGACAAGATGGCCGCCATATAAATTTTTGTTTTTCCAGAAAATGTCTCGGGTGTAAAAATTATGTATAGGGGTGTGATCGGAACGTCATCTTGGAAAACTGCTCCGCATTAGGGAGACACCCTACGGCCTGGCAAACCTATCGCACTTGGAACTTTTTTGTTTTCACGAAATCTATTTAAATCTTGGTCAAATTTTATCGACGGTGAAAAAAAAAACAAAATGGCGAAAAACAAGATGGCCGCCATACAAAATTTTGTTTTTCCAGAAAGTGACTCGGGGGTAAAATTAATGCATAAAGAGTGTGATCAAAACTTCAAGTTGAATATTGAATACTTCTCGAGCTCCAAAAACTGCTCCTGCATCAGGGAGACACCTACGGCCTGGCGAAACTATCGCACCTGCAACTTTTTTGTTTTCACGAAACTATTTAAGTCTTGGTCAATTTTTACCGCGGTGAAAAAAAAAAAAAAACAAAATGGCGAAAGACAAGATGGGCCGCCATATAAATTTTTGTTTTCCAGAAAATGTCTCGGGGTGTAAAAATTATGTATAGGGGTGTGATCGGAACGTCATCTGGAAAACTGCTCCGCATAAGGGAGACACCCTACGGCTGGCGAAATTATCGCACCTGGAACTTTTTTGTTTTCACGAAACCTATTTAAATCTTGGTCAAATTTTATCGACGGTGAAAAACAACAAAATGGACGAAAAACAAGAATGGCCGCCATATAAATATTTGTTTTTCCAGAAAATGTCTCGGGTGTAAAAATTATGTATAGGGGTGTGATCAGAACGTCATCTTGGAAAACTGCTCCGCATCAGGGAGACACCCAACGGCCTGGCAAAACTATAGCACCTAGAACTTTTGTGATTTCACGACACCTATTTAAGTCTTGGTCAAATTCTATCGCGGTAAAAAAATTGTGGGAAAACAAGACGCGCGAGCAGCTTGCTGCGAGCGAACCACGCGACATCTAGTTTTATAATATAATATTAAAGTACAACCATGGGCAGGTAAAAACCCTATGGAGGGAGACAGGTCGCGCTTTGGTCCGTCAGGTTAATTGCCACTCCGTAACAACCATGGGATATCACTATGTCTGACGGACAGTGTTTTAAACATAGTGATATCCCATGGTTGTTACGGAGTGGCAATTAACCTGACGGACCAAAGCGCGACCTGTCTCCCTCCATAGGGTTTTACTGCCCATGGTTGTACTTTAATATTATATTATAAAACTAGATGTCGCGTGGTTCGCTCGCAGCAAGCTGCTCGCGCGTCCTTGTTTTCCCACAATTTTTTTACCGCGATAGAATTTGACCAAGACTTAAATAGGTGTCGTGAAATCACAAAAGTTCTAGGTGCTATAGTTTTGCCAGGCCGTAGGGTGTCTCCCTGATGCGGAGCAGTTTTCCAAGATGACGTTCTGATCACACCCCTATACATAATTTTTACACCCGAGACATTTTCTGGAAAAACAAAATATTATATGGCGGCCATCTTGTTTTTCGGCCATTTTGTTGTTTTTTCACCGTCGATAAAATTTGACCAAGATTTAAATAGGTTTCGTGAAACAAAAAGTTCCAGGTGCGATAATTTCGCCAGGCCGTAGGGTGTCTCCCTTATGCGGAGCAGTTTTCCAAGATGACGTCCGATCACACCCTATACATAATTTTTACACCCGAGACATTTTCTGAAAAACAAAAATTTATATGGCGGCCATCTTGTCTTTCGGCCATTTTGTTTTTTTTTTTTTTTTCACCGGCGGTAAAATTTGACCAAGATTTAAATAGGTTTCGTGAAAACAAAAAAGTTGCAGCGTGCGATAGTTTCGCCAGGCCGTAGGGTGTCTCCCTGATGCGGAGCAGTTTTTGGAGCTCGAGAAGTATTTCTATATTCAACTTGAAGTTTTGATCACACTCTTTATGCATTAATTTTACCCCCGAGTCACTTTCTGGAAAAACAAAATTTTGTATGGCGGCCATCTTGTTTGTCCGCCATTTTGTTTTTTTTTTTCACCGTCGATAAAATTTGACCAAGATTTAAATAGATTTCGTGAAAACAAAAAAGTTCCAAGTGCGATAGGTTTGCCAGGCCGTAGGGTGTCTCCCTAATGCGGAGCAGTTTTCCAAGATGACGTTCCGATCACACCCCTATACATAATTTTTACACCCGAGACATTTTCTGGAAAAACAAAAATTTATATGGCGGCCATCTTGTCTTTCGGCCATTTTGTTTTTTTTTTTTCACCGGCGATAAAACTTGACCAAGATTTAAATAGGTTTCGTGAAAACAAAAAAGTTCCAGGTGCGATAGTTTCGCCAGGCAGTAGGGTGTTTCCCTGATGCGAAGCAGACATCGGATACTCAGACGTATTTCCATACTCGACATGACGTTTCGATCACACCCCTTTACATTATTTTTACCCACAAGGCATTTTGAGGAAAAACGAAAAATTTGTATAGCGGCCATCTTGATTTTCCGCCATTTTGATTTTTTTCACCAGCGATAAAATTTGACCGAGGTTTAAATACGTTGTGCGGAAACAGAATTGATCCAGGTCCGATAGTTTCGCCAGGCCGTAGGGTGCCTCCCTGATGAGGAGCAGTTTTCGAAGGTTAAGCAGTATTTAAATTCTCAACATTATCTTCCGATTACATCCCCATGCATCGTTTTTACCCCGAGACATTTTCTGGAAAAACAAAATTTTGTATGGCGGCCATCTTGTTTTTCCGCCATTTTGATTTTTTTTCACCGGCGACTGAATTTGACTAAGGTTTTAATAGGCTTGGTGGAAAAATAATGTTCTAGATGCGATAGTTTGGCCAGGCCGTAGGGTGTCTCCCTGATGCAGAGCAGTTATCGAAAACCGAGAAGTGTTTTCATAATCATCAGTCTCGTCACAACCGTGGTAGCACGCGAGCGCGTCCAACTATCTAAGCTCCTGTTTCGGTGTAACACCATTTCCACAGTTTCTCAAACTTCATCATGAGTTCAAGCGTGTGTAATCAGTGCGACGAGCAGTTATTAGAAGGAGTACATTGTTACGCGTGTTCTAAGGACCTGCACTATCATTGTGCAGGTATTACGGAGGTAGGCTACAGGAAGTTAGGAGAAGAAAGAAAATCTTCATGGAGGTGTCATAAATGCAGACAGGCCGGAATAGCAGTGCAGACCCCGAGTGCGGCTCAGACTACAAGTGTCGCTGGACCTGTTGATGTCGTGCCTGATAGTAACTACGCCCTGCTTCTTCAGGAAATCAGGGCTTTAGCTGGGAAAATGTCTCCTCTGAGTCGTTAATTGAGGAAGTCAGGGCGATCAGGAGCGAACTCGGCGAACTAAAAACGTCCGTGAGTGCAGCCAACGCCGTCATTGAAGAGTTCTCTACCAGAATTAAAAAGACTGAGGATAGGTTAACACAGCTGGAGAATGCTAAAAAAGACCAAATGAACCTGATTCAACTTCAACTTGATAGAATCGAGAATGAAAATCAGGAGAAAGAACAATGGTCACGGATGCAAAACGTTGAGTTAAAGGGAATTCCTCAAAGCGCAAACGAAAATCTGCTAAATCTAGTTTGTGGCATCGGTAAGAAGATCCAATACCCAGTCGTCCCAAACCAAATTAATTTTGTCACCCGGGTGCAGTCCCGTGACCCCAATCAGTCGAAGCCAGTGATCGTTTGTTTCAATAGCCGCTATGTTAAGGAAGATTTTATGGCGGCAGCTAGATCTGCCGCCAAGTCATCTCCTCTAATGGCTGCTGATATGGACTCACGGATAAGCGTGTTAGAATTTTTGTCAACGATCACCTGACATTCAGGAACAAGACTCTTCTAACCCAAGTCAAGAAAACTGCCACAGAGAAGGGGTTTCAATATGTATGGGTGAAACACTGCAAAATATTTGCACGAAGAGACGATACTTCGCCCATACTCAACATCAAAACCGAAAAGGACCTGCCAAAACTTGTGTGAAGACGACCTGGACTCTCAAAGCGATCAAAATTATTTACTTGCTGCTATATTTTCTTAAAGTTACAATTCATACCATCTCATTGGTTTGTAATGGTAAGCAAAGTTTGACAATCGCTGTCGTTATAATATTCAATTATTATTTCTTTAGTTGCTGGGCAATTGTTTCAATCTATTGCAATTTACACCTTATATTAATCACACAACGGCTACGATTGCTTAATGGTCTGCAGTTGTATACCGATGGCCGGTCTCGGGCTGAGATAACGCCTTTTGTGCTACTCATAATGGATGTATTGATGCTATTTTATGCTTTAAACGGTGCCTTATATTACTTATTATTGTGTGTGCTAACTATTCCATCTATTAACGGGTTTACTTGTAGTGGGAATCATTTTGTATTTACCTACATATTAATAGTAAGATCCATCAGTGGTTTCGCTTAATTTATATCACCAAAATGTTCGTGGTGTGCGTACAAAAACAAGTAACTTCTTGCGGAATGTTTACCTAAATAATTATGATATTATTTCTATAACTGAGACTTGGCTATTAGATAGTATTAGTGACTCAGAGTTATTTGATGCACGATATCTAGTATTTAGACGTGATCGGAATTACGCTCGTCTTGGTCAGTCATTAGGAGGGGGTGTGTTAATTGCAGTAAGGAAAGACTTTACTGTGGTTGAGAGGCATGATTGGCGAAGTTCAGCGGAAGACATTTGGGTGACTGTTTCTTTGCGGCGCTCCAGACCTGACACTTCATATAATATCCACATATGCACTTTATATCTGTGTGATGAGAATAGGGGGGTATTCATACAGCGCGCAATTGCAAAATTTTACATACAAACTTAATGATATAATTATGCTGAACCCACTTGACAAGTTTATTGTAATGGGTGATTTTAATTTTGAGCATAAAATCTCGTGGAAATTATTAAATTCGGGTTCTGCCCTCCAGCCTTTTAACATATTGTGTGATAATATTATAAACTTTGTGGATGTTATGAATTCCTGTGGTCTTGGTCAATATAATAGTGAGAAAAACTGTAATGAGCGCATATTAGACCTAGTGTTATCGAATGAGTCGGTCTCAGTCCGCGGCTGTAACTTGCCGTTAGTACCTGAAGATGATCATCACAGGTCTGTCTGCATTGAAGCCAGTTTTGCACAAATAAATGAGCTACAAGTAAAGCCACAGCGTAAATATTTATTCTATCGTGCCGATTATACTCAAATATCATCGCAGCTGGATGATACTGACTGGCAATCACTTCTTGGCTCAGGTTCCTTAGAACACGCTGTAAGTATTTTTTATAACAAGTTATATTCACTCCGTGACCAATTTATTCCGCAAAAATGTCTCAAGCCAACCTCATATCCTCCCTGGTATAATTCAGCTCTCATTAAAATACTCAAAGAGAAATCCAAGTTTCATCGTAAGTACAAAGTATATAATAATAAGTCCGACTACGTGACATTTTCGTTTTTGCGTGCGAGAGCTATAATTGTAGAAAAAGAAAGTTTTGAATCATACATGTCACATATTGAGCAGTCTATAATCAAAAACCCGAAGGCATTTTGGTCCTACGTTAAAAGTAAAAAAGACTCTGGAGCCTATCCGAGTAGAATGAAATACAATGATAATATTGCTGTTACAGGTACCGACATAAGTCAACTTTTTTCTAACTACTTTCATTCTACCTTTTTGGAAATGACTGAAGCTGCAGTTGAGTCTTCTCTCCTTGATACAACTCGGTACGACACTTCTTGCAATATATCGTCTTGTTCAGTTTCGCGTGAGGAGCTCCTAAAACTCTTGAAGTCTCTCGACCTGACCAAGTCTGGTGGACCTGATCTTATACCACCCATTTATATAGTTAATTGTGCAAAAAGCCTCGTTATACCTCTGAGTATTTTATTTACGCGTTCCATCACTGAGGGTACAGTTCCAAAAATTTGGAAGTCCGCCTTTATTACTCCCGTCCTGAAGAAAGGAGACAAAATGCATGTTGTGAACTATAGGCCTATTTCCAAACTATGTTTATTTGCGAAATTACTCGAGAAACTAGTCTACAATCAACTATATGCCGCACTAAAATGTTCTTTTAGTGAAAATCAACATGGTTTCTTAAGGGACCGGTCCACCACATCAAACCTTCTATTGGCAAGCGATTTTATTAGTAAGGGCATGGAAGATGGTGCTCAAGTAGATGTCATTTACACTGACTATAGCAAGTGTTTTGACAGAATTGACCATAACGTGCTCTTATCTAAACTCGCAAGTGCCGGCATACATGGGGACTTGTATCGTTGGTTTTCCTCGTATATTGAAAATCGTAGTCAGGCGGTGGTGCTGCAGGGCTACTCTTCTAATTGGTTATCAGTACCCTCAGGGGTACCTCAGGGATCTTTGCTGGGACCTCTGTTATTTGTTATATTTATTAATGATGTTATTAAATGCTTTCATCATTCTAAAATACTATTATTTGCAGACGATATGAAAATTTTAAAATTGATTAACAATCTCTCTGATGCAAAGGATCTTCAAGAGGATCTGATTCGGTTCCAAGATTATTGCTCATTTAATAAACTCGACCTCAATATATCCAAATGCTATTGTATGACATTTGTATGGCGGCCATCTTGTTTTTCCGCCATTTTGATTTTTTTTTCACGGGCGATTGAATTTGACCAAGATTTAAATAGGTTTCGTGAAAAAAGAATCGTTCCAGGAGCAATAGTTTTGCCAGGCCGTGGGGTGCTGCCCTGATGCGGAGCAGTTTTTAAAGATCGAGAAGTATTTCCATAGTCAACAAGACGTTCCGATTACAACCCCATACACAGTTTTTACCTCCAAGACATTTTCTGGAAAAACAAAATTTTGTATGGCGGCCATCTTGTTTTTCCGCCATTTTGATTTTTTTTCACCCACAATAGAATTTGACCAAGATTTAAAAAGGTTTTGCGAAAAAAAATTTGTTCCAGGTGCGATAGTTGCGCCAGGCCGTAGGGTGTCTCCCTGATGCGGAGCAGTTATCCAAGATCTGGAATCTTTGGTGTGGAGCACAAGATATAGGGAGGGTGAAACAGCCGGCACTACAAAGATATTTTTCCCGGAGGCCATAAGCGCCTACAGAACGATCAGGAAGATAGAGTTGACAGGGGTTATTACACAAATATTAACGGGTCACGGTGGGTTCTCTCAATACTTGCACAGATTCAAGTGTAAGGAGAACCCAACGTGCATCTGTGAACCGGATGTCGACGAAACAGTTGCCCACTTATTGTTCGCTTGCCCCACGAACGCCCTATTAAAATATAACGCCGAACAAGAACTAGGCGAAACAATAAATATCCAAAACGCACACCAGCTTATCGCTAACAGTAAAACAAGAAAGGTATTTCTAGATTACTGCAAAAAGGTAGCAGATAGAGCAATAAAAAGAAATAGCAGCAAATAATAAGCATGTTGCCGGTATATACTGCGCTATATGCCAGCCAACATACGCGATGTATAAATAGAAATAAGTAAGTAGATAATAAGCAAGTGGTTTCCTAGTGGTAAATAGTTGTAAAGTTAGTCTGTTAAGCTAGAAAAGTAAGAGAAAAAAAAAAAAAAAAAAAAAAAAATTGGACAAAACAAGAGAAAAAAAAAAACAAATTAAAAAAAAAAAAAAAAGTACTGTGCCACATTAGCCCATTTATTATATTATATTAAGACATGAACACAAACAATAAAAAACCCCCACACACACCACATACACCATCTAATAAAAAAAAACATAATACACGTATCCGAGCTGACGAAAGATCAATACAAAATTGTACTGATTCTGGATCAACTCTGTAGAGCAAAACGACCGATTACCGTTGTGTAAAAAGTTTAATTTTCCGCTTGACAAAGGCTCTGCCGCCCTATGGTAGAGGATAGCCAGCGCAAAAAAAAAAAAAAAAAAACACTGTCCGTACACCTGTAGGCACCTCACTTACTCGAGGACCTCCGACTATCAGGCCTACCTGAGGCGTCCCGGTATACCGTACAGGGGTTGTGTTGAGGCCGGCTCAGGCCAGGGCGTGCTGGACGATGGCGGCGCAGCGGACCAACTGTTACGCAGCTGGCGGGCTGCACGTCCACCGGTCAACCTCGCAGTCCTTCACCGGGCCTTATCCGGAGTGTTGACAAAAGGAGAGGCGCGGCACATCCACATGCGCGCCGCACAAAGGAAAGCTTCGAAGTGCAAACAACCAAGGCAAGCTCCGCCGTAATGAAGCTTGAAATAACTTGCAAACGCAGAAGAAAACAGTAGGAATCTTCATTCACAAAACATTGTTGAAATCATCTGATCCAATCATAAACTTCTTCTTACATTAAACTAGCAAAACGTTAGACGTTAAAAACTTGCAAAAAAACGTTAAAACTTTAAAACGTTAAAAACTTAAAGAAAAAAAAACCCCATAGGTTCATCCGGGATAGTTGGGCATCGCTCGGATGAAACCTAAACCCACCCACTGGACCTTCGGCGATGGGATTTCAGTGATGTTGCATCTCGGTTAAGTTATTTCTATTAATCAAGACATCGGCTCTTGATGCCGCCGAAACATTGTGGCTTTAATTTGCCCACATTCGGGTTTCGGCAATGGAGTCTCCGGCGCTCTCGCGACGACCCCACTTTCCCAAAACCTGTCTCTCAGCTGAGCCAGCTGTCAGTCTGACACACGAACCAACAATGTTGCCAACCAAAATAAAATCTACCAAACCATAAATTCGCCGAATCAACGACAACAATCGATCGACTTGTTTGATCCCAAAATTTAAACAATATAATTATAATATATCAAAAATAAATGTTGCAGATAATTTTAATATACCAAATTTTGAAGAAAATAAAATAATTAAAAATATTCGGGCCCATCGATAACCCTGCAGCGCCATCTGTGATTTCCTGCGGGTAAAATATAAAAACAATGTAATATCGCCAGAAACCACAAGATGTCGCTACAAGGCTCGTTGGTCCGAAATGCTTCGTTACAATACGCTTCACGTTGATGTTTTGGGGCCCTTGCCTGAATGTAAAGACTATAAACACATAATGTTAGTAGTTGATGCGTTCACTAAGTACATATGCATACTTACGCCCATCCAGCGCCAAGATTTTAGTGAACTACAACGAGTTTGTAAAAATGTTATATCGTTGTTTGGCACTCCGCGCTTGATAGTGTGTGATAGAGGTCGTATGCTGGAGTGCGCTGCCTTCAAGTCGTGGATGCAAGTTTTGGGTGTAGAACTCCATTATATAACCCCCGAAATGCATCAAGCTAACGAGCAGGTAGAACGATACGTGCGGACCGTGTTAAACATGCTCAGGATTGAGGTCACTTATAAAAAGCGTCAATGGGCTGATGAGCTGTGGCAGCTTCAGTTAATCCTTAATCTGACTATGCAGAAAATAACACAATCTTCTGCCTTAAATCTGTTAGTGGGACATGAGAGTGCCACGCCAGCGATTAGAGCCCTGATACGAGATGTCGCGCAAGCACCATCGGCCGTCAACCGCGAGTCAAGAAGAGAGATGCCAAGACAGAGGACGGCCGAGCAGTTGTCCAATAACCAGAGGACCATGGATGCTCGCGTTAATCGCGAACGTCGTCCACCCCGTATGTTCCAGGAAGGCGACCACGTCTTCGTTATTAAGTTCGCCCAGTCTACGGGGAAGCTGGACCACGGCTTGCGTGGCCCTTATCGGGTGCTGCGAGTCCTGCCTAACGACCGCTATGAGTTAAAGCTCCTGGCTGGATCCTATGGAAAGTCCACGTACGCAGCTGCCCAGTACATGGTCCCTTGGAGAGGGGAATGGACCCCCGAATCTTGCTCTGCCTTCTTCGAGGGTGAGTGCTGAGATCAACCTGCGCAGCCTGGAGGGGCTGATGTACCTATTGTGAGAAATGGTACCGTTTGTTGGGCCTTCTTGTCGGTGTGGTGCACCCTTTGGGTGTACCCACGACTTTCTGTGTTGGGCCTTCTTGTCGGTGTGGTGCACCCTTTGGGTGTACCCACGACTTCAAATCAAATCAAATCAAATCAAATATACTTTATTGCACAGAACTAGAATTCCTGAAGCTTCAGAAGCTGGTCGGCCTTGCAAACCGATCAGTCACTGTGGGATGTGCGTTCACAGTGTTTTTATTAAGCATGAATGTTGTATGTAACAGTGTACAACCTGAATGTTCAATGGTCCATTTTTAGTATTCAGCGGGATGCGTGTTATTTACAAACGATGATACCTTCTTGACGACCCCAAGAAGTTCTCTTCTGTGACTGTTATTTTGGAACATAAACATTCAATTTGTGCGTTAACAATCCTCTAACCTCTAACTTTAACTAAACTCTTAACTATACGGCATGAAATCCATAAGTACGCACCTAACGCTTATGTTGCCCCTTAGAAAATGACGACAATGACCCGGACCAAAGTCAGCCGGGACTCTACTTGGAGTCCGACCAGTCTGAGGAAGCTGCGGTGGACGACCCTGAATTGGACCCGTCAGTGAGGTTAGATGCCACGGAGCCTGAGTCATCAACGCAACATGAAGAGCCGCGACCGGGCCCTTCGCGGGGCCTAGACATGCCTATACTCGATTAAGCGGAAGTATGACGCGGTTTAGCCTGACGGGGACGTCAGGGTGTCAGGAGAGGCCGTGTTAGGTATTCCCTAGGGTTAAGGAGGTGGTAGGGCGACCGACGTTATAAAAGTAGGGGCGAGCAGAGGCGCGCTCTCACTCTGTCAACATCGGTCGTGCGTTATAAGATTAATGACTACCTAAATGTGAAACAAAAGATTTTTGCTTACCTATAGACAAGGTAGGTAAATAGGAAATGGTGTTAAAATACTGATATGTTTCAGAAAATTTATAAGTGGTGTTTACCTGAAGGGCACAGCTAGATGTTATAGACCGGTGAGCATGAGACAAAGAAAACTCCCTTGAATTTGTACAATGTATATTTTACAATTATAATTATTAAAGTACAACCATGGGCAGGTAAAAACCCTATGGAGGGAGACAGGTCGCGCTTTGGTCCGTCAGGTTAATTGTCACTCCGTAACAACCATGGGATATCACTATATTTAAAAACACTGTCCGTACACCTGTAGGCACCTCACTTCCTCGAGGACCTCCGACTATCAGGCCTACCTGAGGCGTTCCGGAATACCGTACAGGTGATGAGTTGAGGCCGGCTCAGGCCAGGGCGTGCTGGACGATGGCGGCGCAGCGGGCCAACTGTTACGCAGCTGGCGGGCTGCACGTCCACTGGTCAACCTCGCAGACCTTCACCGGGCCTTATCCGGTGTGTTGACAAAAGGAGAGGCGCGGCACATCCACATGCGCGCCGCACAAAGGAAAGCTTCGACGTGCAAACAACCAAGGCAAGCTCCGCCGAAATGAAGCTTGAAATAACTTGCAAACGCAGAAGAAAACAGTAGCAATCTTCATTCACAAAATTTGTTGAAATAGTCTGATCCAATCATAAACTTCTTCTTAGATTAAAACTTGCAAAACGTTAGAAAATTAAAACGTTAAAACTTTAAAGACGTTAAAACAATTAAAAACTCAAAACTTTAAAAACCCCATCTGCAACAAGGAATGGCAATGATTAGCATGTGGTTCAGCTGACAGCGTGGCAAGGCAACTCACGAGTGTAAAACAAAGAAAATAACTTACAGGTTCATCCGGGATAGTTGGGCATCGCTCGGATGAAACCTAAATCCACCCACTGGACCTTCGGCGATGGGATTTCAGTGATGTTGCTGAAAACAAGGACCTCGAGGTTATCACAAAGTTGGTGCAAAAATATGCACGAAGAATTGCGAGGACTTACCATCTCGGTTAAGTTGTTTGTTTTACTTAAGACATCGGCTCTTGATGCCGCCGATAAATTGTGGCTTTAATATTTGCCCACATTGGGGTTTCGGCAATGGAGTCTCCGGCGCTCTCGCGACGTCCCCACTTTCCAAAACCTGTCTCAGCTCAGCCAGCTGTCAGTCTGACACAAGAACCACGAACAAAGTTGCCAAACTAGAAAAAATCTACCAAACCATAAATTCAAGGAAAGCGACAGTAAATTCAAGGCTGCGGAGAAGAAGGTGCCGATATTCATAAGTAATATCCATAAAGATACGACTGAACAGGATATCGTTGAATATATTTCAAAGAAGACACAGGAAATCGTTACTTTGAAGAAGAT
Source organism: Pectinophora gossypiella (assembly GCF_024362695.1). Taxonomy (NCBI): domain Eukaryota; kingdom Metazoa; phylum Arthropoda; class Insecta; order Lepidoptera; family Gelechiidae; genus Pectinophora; species Pectinophora gossypiella. The sequence goes on from NW_026063283.1 coordinate 16,912, forward strand.
ATCGACCACTAAAAGTCATAATGCATACAAATTCTTTGTATCTAAACATAAGTTGTCATTATTTCTTGATGAAAACTTGTGGCCACAAGGGATAATTTTTCGTCGATTTGTGCATTTTAAGCACATTAGTGGTGATAAGTAAAAGTAACGGCCTTGTAATGTGTTCTAATGGGTTGCACTGAACTACATACTTTCATTAGTTTCAACTGCAAGAATGCTAAACGATGTGTGGACTGTATAAGGCAATTATGTAAAACATCTAGTATTATTGCCCTACAAGAAACTTGGTTGCAGAAGAGTGAAATTACGTTCCTACAGAGTATTGATGAAAACTTCAGTTACACGGGGACCTCAGCGATGGATGATGAGGCGGGCATGATGTCGGGGCGACCCTATGGAGGGGTGGCCCTGCTGTGGAATAAGCATGTCTTCCAACAGGTGTCCGTGATGCAGTGTGACAACCCGCGAGTGTGTGCCGTAAAAATATGTATAGGGCAAAGGTCATTTTTAGTAATGTGTGTGTACATGCCAACAAACTCAGTGGACAACTTAGCAGAATTTACGGATTGCCTCGGACTGGTGAGTGCTATCATTGATAACAATAACTGTGACTCTGTTTACGTGCTCGGTGACTTTAACGCGCATCCAGGAAAACCTTTCTTTGATGAACTGAAATGTTTCTGTCAAGAACAAGAATGGATGTGTGTTGATGTGGATATGTTGGGGCTGGCATCAGACACATTTACTTTCGTTAGCCAAGTGCACGGGACACGAAGCTGGCTGGATCATTGTGTTGTGTTCTATTAATACTTATAATTTATTGTTTAAAATTCGATTGTTATTAAAATGATGTTATGTTGTTTTATATAAAAAAGGTGTGGATTTGATATTGGAATAATTTTGTGATATCTACTATTTTAATAAACATGTAAGTTAATACTATTTTGAGGTGATGGTAGTAAAAGTAGGAACTATAATATTGTGTATAAATAATTATATTTAAATAAAATGTAGTAAAATGTTGTTAAATAATTCGTAACATATTATAAGTTACTCAGTTGATGCGTAGTTGCAATGCAGTAGGAGGGCGCTAGTAGAGTAAGAGTGGGGATGGAAAGCAAGGAGGGAGTCGGCCAGCTAGTGCCCGGCAGTCTCATTGCAGCTACGTAGCCGAAAGGTGGTTAAAAATAGATATTGAAAGTATTGAATATACATTTGAAGTGAATATTGAAGGTGGTTTTATTACAAGTCAGAAGTGGGATCACCTGCGAGCCATGTCGGATAAAAACCGTAAGTATTTTTGCATATTTTCAAAATCATCATTACTAAATACCTCAGAATAAAAATTGGCAAGTGGTTCTTTAAGTATTCGTCAATTAAAGTAGTTGCAAAGAAATTTTCTTTTGTTTGCTCTAAACAATGATTACCGGTACAATGCACATGGTACGTTTGGTCGGGGCAACTCCCCGACAATGTTATCCGTATATTGAGCTAGTAACCTACGTGGATATTGCAATAAAATTTGGTCGGAGCTACTCTTCGATAATTTTATTGTGATATGAGCAGTTATTAAATATTATTTTTCTCAATGGCCCCAAATATTAGTTCGGGCTAATGCGTGTGGTACTTTTGGTCGGGGCAACTCCCCGATATAGTTTCTGCTGCGCTTAGTCGATTTAATACTTAAGTTGCGATGTAGTTTAGTCAAGGATGATACTTCCTGGCTATTCTGTTTTGTAATTTCATGGGGTTGAGTTTGGTACATTTAAAAAAAAAAAGTAGATATTTTTTTTTTAAAATCACTCATGCTAGAGAACCACTATGCCGCTGATCTGTAGTGATCCTTATATATAACAGCCATGTAGGTGAGCTGTATTGATCGTTATACGTAACAGCCATGTAGGTGTGCTGTAGTGATCCTTATATGTAACAGCCATGTAGGTGAGCTGTATTGATCGTTATACGTAACAGCCATGTAGGTGTGCTGTAGTGATCCTTATACGTAACAGCCATGTAGGTGTGCTGTAGTGATCCTTATATGTAACAGCCATGTAGGTGAGCTGTATTGATCGTTATACGTAACAGCCATGTAGGTGTGCTGTAGTGATCCTATACGTAACAGCCATGTAGGTGTGCTGTAGTGATCCTTATATGTAACAGCCATGTAGGTGTGCTGTAGTGATCCTTATATGTAACAGCCATGTAGGTGTGCTGTAGTGACCCTTATATGTAACAGCCATGTAGGGGTGCTGTATTGATTTTTATACGTAACGGCACATGTAGGTGTGCTGTAGTGATCTTGTGATTCTGGGCGTTTAGTCGTGTGGGTGCGTTGTAACGTACGAGATGGGACATTTTGTAATTGAATTAAGTTCAGTCCCCTAGGAATTGTACTGTTTTTGAGGAAAGAACATTAAGTGCATACTCTTTCAGGAGACAATGATGGAAGCCATACACCGGAACTTCGTAGACGACGACGTAGGAGATCTTCATCTAGTGAGCCTGAGGATGTTCCCCGAAAGAGGAAGAGATCTTCGGGAGGAATGACATCGGACGATTTGTTAAAGATCTTAACTCTACTGCAAGGAGCTTCAAGTAAGAATGTTCAAAGTAACAATAATAATGTCGTGCCAGAATTCGATCCCAACAATAAATCCCAAGACGTGGAGCGATGGTTACGGAAGGTTAATGAGTGTACAGGTATGTACAATTGGGATGAGACACAAACTATTCATTATGCTTTGCAAAAATTACGTGGTTTGGCAAAAACATGGTACGAATCCTTACCATCGCTCGATTATTCTTGGGAGGAGTGGCAGGTTAAATTTAAGAAAGCTTTTCCGAATGATGTAAATTTTGGTAAATTGTTGGAAGAAATGTTAGACCGAAAATCTCGCACAGACGAAACCCTGAGGGATTATTTTTATGATAAGTTGTCTCTTATAAGTAGGTGTGAGATTGTTGGACGTAAAGCAGTTGATTGCATCATATATGGGATTACCGATAGTTCGATTAGAAATGGAGCTCAAGCTCTAAAATGTGAGGAACCTGAAGATCTTTTAAATTATTTAGCGTCGCAACAGCCTACCCTATCAAAAGATTCTCATCGGGGAGCCTCAACTTATGCTTTCAGAAGGCGTGACTTTCGGTTAAACAACCAGAATAGACCTTCATCTTCTGGGAGAGGTACTGATCTGATATGCTTCAACTGTAATGAACGAGGTCATATATATCACGCGTGTAGCAAACCTCTAATACAGTGTGTGAAGTGTGGTAGAGTAGGCCACAACTCTGAGAATTGCGCTAGGAAGCCACTCCAATCACGTGAACCTAATGCTCAAAGCGTTCAGTCGACGGAGAAAAGGGTTTTAAAAGTAGTTGCTGGCGAACCTTTAGATGTTGAATTAGCTTGCACAAGCAGGTTAGCCGAGATTGACCTTAAACGCTTTGATCAACCTAAGGGCGCGGATTCGCAGAACTCTAGTATCACACAAACTCAAAATGATACAAACAGCAAATATTTCAAAAATGTTTGTGTTAATGGAACCATACTAAACGCTTATGTAGATTTTGGAAGCGAATGTAGCTTGATCAGAATTTCCGATGCCAAAATTCTTGGTTTAAATGAAAATCTTGGTTGTTTACCAACTATAAAAGGGTTCGGTAACTCTACCGTCATCCCCAAATTTCAATCTTCCATTCAAATTCGAATCGATGAGGTAGAAACTGAATTAAAGGTTTTGGCGGTGGATGATGCATACCTGAACACTCCAATTTTGATTGGGCAGAACTTCACGGATCAGGATTCAGTCACCGTTATGAAAGACAAAGACAGACTTGTCTTTTATCACACTGTTTCTGATATCTCCACTGTAGGTAGTGATACTATTGACTTGTACGTCGCGAAAGACGTTATAATCCTGAAAGGAGGACTGGTGGAAGTTTTTACTGCAGCGTCCTATACGGGTGATATATATACCGACGGAAGCACCAGGAGTAGTCCAAATCAAGAATACCACTTACACCAAGGCTGCTATAACGTTCAGGACGGTAAAACAGTTGTATTTGTTTCGGCTTTGACAAGCGCTCCATTAAATTTTAAAGCGAATAAGTTAATTGCCAGGGTTAGCCCCATCACTGAGACTAAAGTGGTCAATAAAGTTAGCATGCAATCGGGTAAAGAGGAAGGTGAGTTCCAACCGTTGGACAAAAATGATATTCAAGTAAGCGACGATGTCGATCAATCTACACGGGAAAAATTATATCAGCTTATACAGAAATACAGGGTATGCTTCGCCACCACATTGGGAGAATTAGGTTGTGCAAAAGACGCGACAATGAACATAGAGTTGCATGATAAAACTCCAGTCGTTTATAGGCCTTATCGTTTATCACACCACGAACGTGAAACAGTTCGGAAGATGGTTGGTGAGCTGATTCAAAACGATATTGTGCAGGAGTCTGACTCTAACTATGCTAGCCCGATTTTGCTGGTAAAAAAGAAGAACGGGGACCTAAGACTCTGTGTTGATTACCGAGCTCTTAATAGTAAAACCGTAAAGGACAAGTATCCCTTGCCTTTAATTGATGATCAGCTCTCTAATTTGAGTGGTAACAAATATTTCACCACGTTGGACTTGGCTTCTGGCTATTACCAGATTCCGATGGGGGAAAAGAGTCGACATTTAACTGCGTTCGTCACCCCGGATGGACATTACGAATTCAAGCGTATGCCGTTCGGGTTGGCAAACGCGCCTTCGGTGTTCCAAAAGATGATGAATCGTCTCTTGGGTCCACGAAGATTTGAATCGGCTAATGCATATATGGACGATCTGCTCGTCCCGTCGGCTACCGTTGATCAGGGCCTCGAAAGACTTGAAGACGTCTTTCAATTGATTCAGAAGGCTGGTTTGACACTGAACCCATCAAAGTGTAGTTTCTTTGACGTCAAAATTGATTATCTCGGTTACGAAATTTCCGCAGAGGGCATCAAGCCAAGTGAGAGAAAGATATTGGCCGTGCGAGATTTCCCAACTCCAGGTAACGTCCACGAAGTGCGTCAATTCTTGGGGTTGGCTAGCTATTTTCGTAGATTTGTGAAAGGTTTCGGCGAAATTGCGAGACCTTTGACGGCATTGCTGAAGAAAGATTCACAATGGCGGTGGAATTCCGAAGAGGAAAAGTCGTTTAACTGTTTGAAGGTTCGGTTAATTGAACGACCTCTCTTGGCTTTGTACAACCCAGAATTGGACACCGAGGTGCATACAGACGCAAGTTCTCTGGGATTGGGTGGAATACTTATGCAGTGGCAGATTTCTCCGAGGGTGTTGAAACCTGTTGCATACTTTAGCAGACAGACCACTCCAGAGGAACGGCATTTTCACTCTTACGAGTTAGAAACTTTAGCCGTAGTCTGTTCGCTGAAGAAATTCCGACCCTATCTTATAGGATTGAACTTTTGCGTTTACACAGACTGCAATGCCCTCAGAACAACCCTGACTAAAAGGGATTTGATACCGCGCATAGCGCGTTGGTGGTTACAAATAAGTGAATATAATTTCACTATTGAGTACCGTCCTGGATGTCGAATGAGCCATGTTGACGCATTAAGTCGAAATCCTTCTAATGGAGATGGGTCTGCAACTACTGTAAATACATTGAATATAAATACGGAAAATTGGATACTTACGCTGCAGATGGCCGACTCCGAACTCAACAGAATCTTTAAAATTCTGAAACCAAGTTTAGATGAAGAAGTCTTGGAAGTAAAAAAGAATTATGTTATTAAAAATCATGCATTACATAGAAAAGTTGGAGAGGAGCTTCGATTGGTGATACCCAAGGACGCGAGGTGGCAGATTTGTAAAGCAAATCATGACGACGTGGGTCACTTTGGGCTTGCTAAAACACTAGAGTTGGTTCAGAGTAGGTACTGGTTTCCAAAAATGAGGCGATACGTAAAAAAGTATGTCTCTGCTTGTATCGACTGTGCCTTTAACAAGGATAGCGCGGCACGAACCAGCACGGGACTCTTACATCCGATACCAAAGGTTGAAGTGCCATTTGATACGTTGCATTTGGATCATTTGGGACCATTTGTGAGGAGCAAATCGCAGAACAACTATATCTTAACAATTGTAGATGGTTTTACAAAGTATTTATTCGCGCGACCGGTTAAGGATACCAAAACAAAAACCGTCATCAGAGTACTCGAAAATTTATTTTGTGATTTTGGGGTACCTCGTAGGATAATTTCGGACCGTGGAACTGCTTTTACTTCTGGCCAATTCAAGACATTTTGTAACAATAATGGCATAAAGCATGTGCTAAACGCAGTTGCCTGTCCTAGGGCAAACGGACAGGCGGAAAGGTTTAATCAAACCATTCTCAACGCGTTATCTGCCCAAAATTTTGGAGAAGACGAACGTGTTTGGGATCAGCAACTGCGTAAAGTACAATGGGGCATAAATAACACCCTTAATGCTTCAACAAAGAAAAGTGCTACGGAATTATTGTTCGGAATTAAAATGAAGGGTCCTAAGGATAACTATAATGTTATCGGTCGAAAATCTCGAAATGAATGGTGAGTCTGCACCTTCATTGACTCCTGATGCATCTGGAGACAATGAATCGGCTGATGAACCCTCATTAGCCTTGGAAGATGTGGTGCCAAGCAATGATCCTGCTTCCTTACAACCTCCAACTAACGGGTCCGAAATAAGTGACGTTAGTAGTGAATCATTGACGACTTCAGATATTGAAAAGATAAGACAGGAGGCGTCTGCAAACATTAAAATTAGCCAGGAACGTCAGAAAAGAATCTATGACTCAAAAAGAAGTCCTGCAAGAATTTATTCGTTGGGAGATTTGGTAAAGATTACCAAAACCAATTTTAAGAATGATGGTAAGAGTAAAAAGTTGTTGCCCAACTGTATAAGAGTTAAAAATGAATCAATAAAAATAATTTAGTACATGATTGTAACTTTTATAAAAAAATTACTAAGTACATAATATTATGAATACAATAAGAAATAGTAAAGTATTGGAAATTCACACCGAATGTTGTGTTTGTAGCGTGCTTCGGAGTTAGCACGCAATCGGATGGCCGAATGTTGTGTTCTATTAATACTTATAATTTATTGTTTAAAATTCGATTGTTATTAAAATGATGTTATGTTGTTTTATATAAAAAAGGTGTGGATTTGATATTGGAATAATTTTGTGATATCTACTATTTTAATAAACATGTAAGTTAATACTATTTTGAGGTGATGGTAGTAAAAGTAGGAACTATAATATTGTGTATAAATAATTATATTTAAATAAAATGTAGTAAAATGTTGTTAAATAATTCGTAACATATTATAAGTTACTCAGTTGATGCGTAGTTGCAATGCAGTAGGAGGGCGCTAGTAGAGTAAGAGTGGGGATGGAAAGCAAGGAGGGAGTCGGCCAGCTAGTGCCCGGCAGTCTCATTGCAGCTACGTAGCCGAAAGGTGGTTAAAAATAGATATTGAAAGTATTGAATATACATTTGAAGTGAATATTGAAGGTGGTTTTATTACAATTGTCTCGTTACTCAATCAGCGCGAAGTTCTATTGTGGATACGTCGGTGATGTATGACGTCACGTGGTCAGATCACTTTCCGCTTAAGATTAAATGTAGATTGGACGTGCTGAAATGTAAATTAAGTATACCAAATCCAGGCAATAATAACGTCATATGGGGTGATAGATGCTCTGAACAAATACATTTGTATACAAAAGAGTGTCATGAAAAATTAAGACTAGTTAATTTCCCGCCCCAGTTTCGTAATTGTAGTGATCGTATGTGTGATTGTCTGGAGCATCGAATCATAATAGATGAAATGTATAATACAATAATATCGGTGTTATCAGATTCAGCTGTTAAATGTAAACAATTATCTACTATTAGGAAACGAAGGAAACCTGTTACGGGGTGGAATAAACACGTAAGGGAGGCTCATGTGAGAGCCAAGTCTGACTTACAGGTATGACTGTCACATGGGGCGCCTAGTTCCGGCCCTATTTATGATAAGATGGCGGAAAGTAAACAAGTGTTTAAGTCGCGCTTGAGATGGTGTCAAAAGCACGAAGAGCAAATAAAAATGGATATAATTGCTTCGCACCATCTCAGTCGCGACTTTCGTAAGTTTTGGAAAGCCACGAATAAGATGAAGGGAAAGTCAAATCTACCGGTGAGTGTCGAGGGGCTTGGCGATCCAACGGCCATCGCGAATATGTTTAGAGACAATTTTGGGGTACTGTCACCGTTGGGTCCGTCGCGGTCGCAGATGCTGGGGGGTGGGCTGCCAAGTCAGGAGGTGAGTATCACTAGGTTTAAGGCGAAACACATAAGAAAAGCTTTAGCTTCACTTACTGGAGGAAAATCTCCTGGCCACGATGGTCTTAGCGTGGAGCATCTCCGACACGCGGGGCCTCATCTTTCTAGGGTCCTGGCTATGTTCTACACATTTTGTATGGGACATTCATACTTACCGGCCGCCATGATGAAAACGGTGGTGGTACCTATCGTCAAAAACAAAACGGGGGATGTCAGTGACAAGGCAAACTATAGACCGATCTCGCTCGCTACAATTGTGGCAAAAGTCTTTGATTGTTTGCTTGATACTGTACTCAATAACTATATAGATCTACACGATAACCAATTTGGCTTTAGACAGGGTCTATCTACGGAGAATGCGGTTCTAGCACTGAAGCATACGGTCTCTTACTATACCAATCGTAAAACACCGGTATATGCCGTTTTCCTCGATTTGACAAAGGCATTCGATTTGGTTAGTTATGACATCCTTTGGAAAAAGCTAGACGGTGTTGGATTACCAAGTGACATTAGCAATGTCCTAAAGTACTGGTACTGTAATCAGACCAACTGTGTAAAATGGGCGGGGGCTTTCTCAGAAGCCTACAGATTGCAATGTGGGGTAAGGCAGGGAGGCTTGACCTCGCCGAGGTTGTTTAACCTGTATGTAAACGGCTTGATAGAGGAGTTGAGCAGCACTCGTGTCGGCTGCTATATAGACGGTATATGTGTCAATAATATTAGCTATGCAGACGACATGGTGCTGCTGAGCGCCTCTGTCTGTGGTCTGACAAAGCTCCTAAACATATGCGAAAAATATGCAAATGAACATGGATTGAGATACAATATCGTAAAGAGTGAATGCATGGTATTTAGGGCTAGGAAGACATTGATGCCTAGTAATGTTCCACCGGTCATGTTGTACGGCAGTCCATTGAAAGTAGTGGAGAAATTTAAGTACCTAGGGCACCTAGTAACCTCTGACCTTAAAGACGATGCTGATATAGAACGAGAGCGTAGAGCACTGTCTGTGAGAGCCAATATGATTGCCCTCAGGTTTGTTAAGTGTTCTGCGGCGGCAAAAGTCACCCTGTTCCGTGCTTATTGCACTTCATTCTACACATGCAGCCTGTGGGTAAGTTATACTCGGAAACAGTGGTCTACGCTACGTGTACAATATAACAATGCTTTCAGGGTGTTGATGGGGCTGCCCCGGTTCTGTAACGCGTCAGGGATGTTTGCGGAAGCTCGGGTAGATGGCTTTTACACTATTATGCGCAAGCGCGGCACGTCTCTGGTGCGCCGGCTCCGGGCCAGCTCCAACTCCATCTTGAGCATGATCGCGAGCCGGTTCGACTGCCCCTACGTCATCCACGCATGTATGGCCCACGCGCCGAAATGTATATATGACCCATTTAAATAACTAACATAGAGTAAGTATAGGAAATTACTAACCATTGTATGTTAATTTTAAGGCAATTTATTTATTTAATTATAATTTATTAAATGTAACGAATTGTATGGGCCTGGTTGCCTGAATAAAGAATTTGAATTATTATTATAAATTCGCCGAATCAACGACAACAATCGATCGACTTGTTTGATCCCAAAATTTAAACAATATAATTATAATATATCAAAAATAAATGTTGCAGATAATTTTAATATACCAAATTTTGAAGAAAATTAAATAATTAAAAATATTCGGGCCCATCGATAACCCTGCAGCGCCATCTGTGATTTCCTGCGGGTAAAATATAAAAACAACGTTATATCGTCAGAAACCACAAGATGTCGCTACAAGGCTCGTTGGTCCGAAATGCTTCGTTACAAATGATAAAAATGTCTGGTATTGAATGTGTTCCTCTAGTTGAAAATGAAAAAAAAATGAAAATGAAAATATTTTTATTTCACTTTACCAAGTAAATTCTAAATTAGGGTTTATGACTCCTTTTAAGCATAAAAGCCTGTGTTAGGAGCCAACGCTCTTCCGTAGTAAACAAGTGAATATTTGTAAGATTAGGATAAGAGTGAGACATTAAATAATAAAAAAGAAAAAATAAAGAAATAATACAAAGAAAGTGAATCTTAACTTATGTTACAATTTTTAGTGATAGTACGAATATGTTTGTGTGTGTGTGTGTATGCGCGTGTGTGTGTGTGTGTGTGTGTGTGTGATAATTATAAGTTAATGTGTTCGTTAGAAATGTAGTGCACTACTGATTAGCTTGCTATATGTTTATACTTATGTGTATAAGTGTAGATAGATGTATGTTATTTATTGTATTTATGTAGTAGTACCCATTACCGTGACCCATTATCAGACTTTAGAATTAAGATTACAACTTTAAGTTTGAGATTCGGATACCAGAAATCAGAAATCAGAATCATTTATTCAACGTAATTATCATGGATAAACTTGTTGAAGGTCAATGTAACATTTTTGAATTTACGTCATTTCGCAAGGTGTTATGGCTGAGGAGAAGAAATGACAAGAAACTGCAACAGCAACACATCTTTTAAAAACCAATGAGGATATACATTACAAGTTATTTAATAACTAGAGGAACACATTCAATACCAGACATTTTTATCATTTAGGTAGTCATTAATCTTATAATAAGCTTTTTTACATAAAGTAAGCTTCACGTGAGCTTTAAATTTATTTTCTGACAAATTTAAAATATTATCTGGTATTTTATTGTAAAAACGTATACATAACCCCAAAAAAGATGAATTTAATTTACTTAATCTAGAATTTTGAATTGTAACACCATTAGGAACACAGACATTTAATAAAAAGAAAATACTCAATAAGTACGGCTATTGCGACTACTCACCAATAGATGGCGCAAGTGGGGCAAAGCTACAACGCGGTGGTGAGATTCGCCCGAGAAAAGTATAAGTACGAACCTTGATTTTTGCTTTGTATCGAGTCCTAGGGAACGTAGCTAATACTGTTGGACAGTTGCACTGGCCGCTTTATTAGATAACGAGTATCCAGTGACGGTTCGGGTTTGGAATTCCAACCAACCTCACTATAGTACTCTCTCTCTCTCTCTCTCTCTGTAATCCGAGTCCCTTAATAAAATCGGTGTTATCCTGAAACTCGCCTGAAGTTTGCTTCCGTCTCCCCACCCCCGTTACAACTGGCGCCCAACTTCGGGCCGAAGAGGAGGAAACTGGATCCCACTAGTGGACAACATCCCACTCCGCGTCGCCCCGAACTGAGACCCAAGCCTCATCGGGTAATAGTTTCAAAGATAGCGTCGAGACCACGCAGCCCTAAAAAATCAAGAAAGATGGCGACAGGAAGCGTCAACATGTCCCCTGAACAATTTGAAGGCTTTGTGACCAGAGTGACAGCTGCAACAGTAACCGCAGCTACAGCCGCTGTTGCCCCACCTGAAAACTCTTTTGCAACCGCGAACTTTACGTATGATGGGACGAGGGACGCTGCCGAGTTAGAGGAATTCCTTTCATCGGTTGCAGTATTTAAGAAGCGCATGCGTATTTCGGATGACGATGCCGTGGAAGAAATGGCCTTGATATTGAAGAAGGACGCCAGGACATGGTGGCAAGGCGTCAAAGACTCTATCCAAGATTGGGCTACATTCGTTAGCGCTATCCGGCACGCATTTGCGCCCACCAAACCGCCATATTTGGTCTATCAAGACATATATGTAATGAAGCAGGGTCCGGAGGAGTTAACGGAGATCTTCATTGCAAAATTTCGTGCTCTCTTAGCGCAACTACCGCCTCCAGTTCTTTCGGAATCCCAACAACTGGACATGGTATACGGTCAGCTGCACCTGGATATCCAAGACAGAGTACACCGAGACAACGTAGCTACTTTCAAGGACCTACTGAACGCTGCCAGAGGAGCCGAAGAACTGCTGCGTAAAAGAACGAAGCCTTCGTTTAGCGGAAGCGTTACGAGGAAAAAGGAACGCTGCTCGTATTGCAGACATATTGGTCATTCCCTTCCAGAATGCCGCAAAAAGGCCAGGGCTGACCAACAGCAAGTCCGCCCTCCAGCTCTTAAACCCAAAGTTGAGACTGTAACCACTCAGATGCCGTCTCCATCGCAACCTGCGTTCTCATGCTATGGTTGCGGTACCCCAGGAGTTGTGCGCAGCAAATGTCCTAATTGTGCTGTCGCTAAACAACCTGCAAAACAAGAAAACCTGGAGTTCTGCGCCTTAAACATCAAAACGGATGCTCGTCGGAGACCCATAGTAGGAATCAGAGTACGAGGCATTACCGGCACTGCATACGTTGACACATGTGCCAAGTCCAGCGTCGCCTCCTTCGAGTTATACTGTCGCATGAAGGAAAGAGGACAAGCATTTGCTCAGGAAACCGTTATCGTCACATTGGCAGATGGCGTTAAACGCAGGGAGAACATCCTATCCGCCCGAGTACCGGTCAAGATATGTGACCGCGTTGTCCCCACCACGTTTATAGTGCTTCCAGAATCGAGGGAGAACAAAACACTCCTTGGCGTCGGCTTTATTGAAGATGCTGGAATGATTATAAACCTTCCCCAGCAAACTTTCCATTTTCACGATCGCCCGTACACACAGTACGATCTCAATCTGGAATCGACAGATGGTATCTCAATGGCTGTCATTGAAAGCTCGCCTCACAGACCCAACGAACCGTCCACATCTGCTTATGTACCAACATCTCGCATGGTTAGTAAGAAACGTCACAGCATTCCCGAAGCATGTGAACCTCCATGCTATGTTGCGAACATTGAAGGTGCACATTCGAATGACAAGCGAGCAAGAGGGACCGTATTCGATGGATACTCACCCAGATTCGCTGATTACATGTACCGAGACGCGCAGAGGGCATTAAATGAGACTGAAGTGGACCTATCGCCTCACTCTGCAGCCTTGTTCGGGGAATGCGAACATATCGGCCTGAACTCTTTAGCAATAGAGCACATAGACTTTGGAAACACAGGCACGGAGGAAAAGAAACAACTCGCCACGCTTCTCAACGAATACGAGGAGGTGTTTCTCCCCAGCAGCCAGCCTACGCAACTTGCGGAACATGTCGACGGTAAAAAGCAATCCTGCTGTAAACCACACCCTGGCCAAAATTTTTTTATTTTTGATTTGGAATCAGAAAAAAATTCTGCGTCGAATGGTCCTATTCCCATGGCTCTACGACCTCTAGAAATTTCTGTACAGCGTTGGGATTTTGCTTATTTTTCCAAAAAGACAACTGAATATTTGCTGTAAATAGCATTAAAAACAGCATTTTTCTGTGATATGTCTTTTAAACCAATTTTGTTTTTGCAAATAATTTGATCTTTGTAGTTACAGCACTATTTAATGGTGAACAGTGCGGGTTACTGCATAATTGCATAACACATTTAAGTAACGTACTGTGTTTACTACATTTACTAGACAATAATCTGTTGATCGGCGTTGTTTACTACATTTTAAACAAGTATGATTTTACAGACAATGACAACTTACACCAATTTAAAAACATCGTTATTTACTGGTCATGCGCATTTACCGCCATTATAATACGCGCTCGCGCGTATATGACCGCGGGTTACCGCGTCGCTCAGTTACTCCGCGACAGTCGGGAAGGAGTGACATATTTGCTGTAACTATGTTTCGCTACCAATATGGAGTCATTTTTTTAATTATTTATTATTACTTATACGAATGGGTCACGGGATTGTCCATTTGGAGTTGGTCTAATCCTTATTTCTGCCACTAGTGAGGTCGAGCCCACCGGGTGGTTACCCGTTGGGGTAGGCCCGGTGAGCGCACGTCAACTTGTGGCGATGGTCGAGTCCGGTGTAGGAGGGCTGCTCCGTCATATTGCTCGGTCTGAAGAAGGTAGACTCTTTGGGGCGACGACTGTTAACTACCATTCGGAAACGTCACTCACCCTCGAAGGTGACCACAATACTAACTATTCTGCGAAGAGTAGTAGATGTGGACAGCCTCATTCCAGTCGTTGGCAGTCCAATGAAGATGGTCAATACCGCCACTGAACTGGATTAGTAGTGAGGTCAAGCCTCTCGCTATAATGGGCACCGGGTCTATCTTGCTTCGGATGGCGTCCAGGATATCGTAGAGTAGCTGAATAGTCTGCTCCAGCATCTCCAGATTATTCACTGTAGGAAGTAATGTCTCCGCCTGGCCTTCTTCTCCTATGGAGGGGCGGCGACCGCTGTTGTTGTTGCGGTTGGTGTTGGTCGTGGTGGTTCGGAATCCACAGCGGCAGACAGGGCAGGTTTTGCCTTCTTGCGTGAGTGCTTCGACCTGTGCGGTTTATGCCCATCTGGACGGTTGCCGCTGCCATGTGCGAATTCTGGGCTGTCAGTTCGCTGGGATGCTTCGCGACGGTAGCTGCTGCTGTGGGTTTCGAGGCTCTTGCACTCGTTGATGGCGTAGTGCCCTCCATTCGTGTTGCCAGCTCGCGCACCTTTACCGGGCAGGATGAGCTGTTAGCCGGGTAAAGTCCGCTGCAGTTGCAACAGGTAGCCGGTTCCTCACGGGGAGGCATGCAGTCTTTCGCCGCATGGCTTTTACTGCATGGCACGCAGGCTATGGGACGATGACAGTTGTTGCTGCAGTGCCGGAATTATTGGCAGTGGTGGCACTGTGGCGCTTGGGTCTTCTCTATGCTTTGACTTTTATACCAGGCCCCAATGTTTGCCGGATCTCCACGAAGAAGATGCAACCAGGCCTGCCTGTGCGGGCCTGGATGGGGCGGATATACACCTGTTCGTAGCCTCGGTTCTTCAGCTCCTCCTCGAGTTTTGCGATGTCGGTATCCACCGCTAATCCGCGGGTCGCCAGTTTCAGCGAATGTTCCATAGGGGCTGTGTACGTGAACCAAAAGAGACCAGTGTCTTTCTCCAGGTTGGTGACGTAACGCTGGTAAAGCCTGAACTCCTCATTGGTTTTCGCCAGGAAGGGTACTCTTTTGCCGTACGGACGCGCATTGGGAACATGGCCTAACTTATTCCACACCTGTCGGAATTGGTGCGTCCAATTGGGCAGATGATCCACCACTGTGGGCGGAACCTTCTTGCTCGCAAATGCGAGCAGTGGTTGCAAACTCAGCGGGCGCAGGCGTGGGCGTCATCCGCAGGGATGGACATGGAGGCGCATGTGGGGGTGAGCCAGGGGTAGTGTAAACCGCCGCGTATGAGCGCGGTGGCGTCGTCTCCATGTCCAAAGAGGGCATGGAGAAACCGGAGATCGATATAGGTTTTGGTGCGTTGACTACCGTTCTGGCGGTGTTGTTATCCTCTTATTCCCGACATGTTCTGCTCTAGGGAGTTGGGGTAGGGGCACTGGAAAAGGATATGGCCGAAGATCTCCGCCAGCGAAGTATGGCGTGGGAGTCGTATTTGGTGTGCGGCGAGTTGCGGCTCGAGGCAGCAGCTGGCGCCATAGGGATGCGCGAGCGAACAAATGTGCGCGTTCGTTCCTTTGTCACGCCTGCCATTGGGAGAGCCATGCTTCGACCTTAACGGCCTAGGCGTGGCAGAACTGTACCGGTACGAAGCCTAGCGGGCCGTCCCGCAGAGCACTAACTACCACTCCCTTCCCGGTGAGACTCACTGGTTTAGGAGCGGTAACGGTGGTATCGTTTGTCACCGCGCAAGAGAGTACTTTAAAATACACCTCCTACTTCACGCCTCAGGGCGCAGAGTGGGTAGCCGCAGAAAAAGGTTGGCTCCGAGTACCTTCAAAGCTTTAAGTACAGCGGCTAATCTGCCTAACTGGGCACCCTCAACCCTGTTGTCTTATATTTTGTACCGGGTACGAGCCCTCAGCGCCCCCCATTTGTCTAGCCAAGTAAATAATGCCGTTTGCGGCAAATCTACAGAAGTATTTTCTTCAATAGATGCCTAGGTAGGAGTAGTGTATACTGTTTTTGATCTCACAATTTACCTGTTAAATAGTATAGCACGCTACAGGTAGTATTTCCCGTGCTTTAAGCAGTCGGAATACACTATTGTTGCTTAGGTGTATGCAAGATGGTAATTTTTAATTTCATAATTTAGCTATTTATTAGTGGGTTTATGTTCTTTAACATTTTAAAATGACTTCATATAAATGTCATTCCATACTTACATCATTTTAATTTTATTATCATTTCACAACTTGTGTTAGTTAAGACAATTAAATGCACCAGCTAACACAGACTTATGTCATTTACATCAAAATTGCTATATAGGAATAGTTATTATAAGTGAATTACAACAATTTTGCGTATAAATAAAGTACTTGATTTTCAGTGGCCCATACATTTAACTGCTTCATTTACAGCAACTTTGTGTAACAGAAAAAAAAGTGTGATTGCTGTAACCCACACAAACATAGGCTTAAATTAACTTCTAGTAAGTTTTAGGTATTTGACTTGATAGATAATCAAAAAATACATTTTGGTTCTAAAAATCACATTTATAGGCGTAATAGTTTAGGAGATATGATTTTTTTTCAAATTTTTCAAAAGTTTTTGGGCTCTGGTGAACATTTTGCATTTTGTGGGTTACAGCAGGATTGCTTTTTACCGTCGATGTAATCGACACGGGGAACCATAATCCGATTTCAGTACCCCCGTACCGCCTGTCACCAGCTCAGAAAGACATTCTGAAAACAGAAATTAATAATATGTTAGACGACGGAATTATCGAACCTTCTTCATCCGCATGGTCGGCACCCATAGTCATGGTACCCAAGAAAGATGGCTCTGTTCGGGTATGTGTCGATTACCGTAGATTAAATGCAATAACAGTTCCAGATCAATACCCCATGCCAAGAATAGATGACTTGTTACAGGATGCTAAGCCTACTCCCTACATGACGAGCCTTGACTTGCGAGCTGGATATTGGCAGATAAAAGTAAAGACGGAAGATCAATGTAAGACTAGCTTCGTAACTCCTTTTGGATTTTACCAATTCAGGAGAATGCCTTTTGGTCTCCGGAATGCACCCGCCACGTTTCAACGAATGATAGACCGCGTAAAAGTCATGGTTAGTAATGTGAAGATGATGGCGTATCTGGACGATCTCATTATCCTCTCCGCTTCTTTTGAAGAACATATAGCTGATCTGAGCAAGGTCCTGAAGATATTAAAGGAAAACAACTTGTCTGTCAAACCAGAAAAATGTCACTTCTGCCGTGCGACCATTAAATATCTGGGACATTATATAACACCTCAAGGTTTGCAGGTGGATCCTGACAAAGTAGAAGCCATCGCAAAACTACCGCCGCCTAAGAATTTGAAGCATCTGATATCCTTTATTCAGATGTGTTCGTGGTATCGTCGTTTCATAAAAGGATTCGCCCACATTATCGAACCATTAACTCGATTAACTAAAAAGAATGTTGTATGGAAATGGGAGAATGAACAGCATAAGGCGTTCGAGACCTTAAAGGAATGCTTAATGACAGCACCAATAATGAGACAGGCCGACGGAACTAAGCCATATATTATAAAAACGGATGCCAGTGATGTCGCACTCGGTGCAGTTTTGGTCCAGGGGGAGGGCTCAGACGAGCACCCCATAGAATATGCCAGCAGGTTGTTGACTGCCGCTGAGAAGAATTATAATACCACCGAGCGAGAAGCGCTTGCCGTGGTATGGGCCTTAAACAAATTCCGAGGATATGTTGAAGGATCACCAATCACTGTGCTGACGGATCACCAAGCCTTGAGATGGTTGATGTCAATAAAGACCCCTACAGGCCGACTTGCGCGGTGGGCTCTCGTCATCCAAGCTTTTGATGTGGCTATCCAATATACTCCAGGTCGAACAAACTATGTGGCTGATGCCTTGTCTAGGCCCACTTGCGACTTGAACTCTGATTGCGGGATTTGTAGTGTAGTGGTGGATATGCCTACGCGAAGCCCGGTGGAAATAAGGCAGGAACAGATTAAGGATGAAAATGTTGCAAGGGTTCTAAATGCGCTAGAGTCGGACAGCAGAGAAAATGCAGTATACTGGAGCGGTAAAGGATATGTTCTAAACAATGGAATACTGTACAAGTACAGTCCAGATGGAGATGGCGAGAACGCTCAACTTGTAGTTCCACAGCATGAATGGGCTAATGTACTTGCCGTCTATCACGATGATCCTCTAGCAGGCCATTATGGCGCTGACAAAACATATCAGCGTATAGCCCGCAGATACTATTGGAAGGGTATGCGGAAATATATCGAATCATATACGAAACAATGCGTTGCCTGTCAGAGATACAAGCCCACGAATCTCAAGCCAGCAGGATTATTGCAAACTACGGCGGCCAATCAACGTTTTGAGACACTATCGTTTGACCTATTTGGCCCTCTACCGACTACCGAGTGTGGAAGGAACTGGATACTGATCGTCGAAGACCTTGCTGAAGAAATTGCTGCATGAGCAATAAGGCCGCCTGTTGTGCTTTTCTGTATATGTTGTCCTTATCTCTGTATTTTGTGTCCATTGTGCTCAATAAAGTATTTTATCTATCTATCTATCTATCTTGCTAGTGGATGGATCGAACTGTTTGCACTAGAAACCGCAAACGCCGAGACTTGTGGTGCTACCTTGATTAATGAAGTCTTCTTGCGATACGGCGTACCAAGACGGGTACATAGCGATAATGGGCCGCAGTTTGTGAGCGCTGTGATGCAACATATCATGTTTTGTCTGGGAATACAGCACACCCTCACTCCTGTGTATCACCCTGCTGCCAACCCCGTAGAGAGGAAGAACAGGGACCTTAAGGTTCAACTGGCCATACTGGTGGAAGATGATCACCGTAATTGGGCTAGTAAACTCGCTTCTGTACGTTTTGCTATGAACACAGCAACCAGTCTGGTTACAGGACAAACCCCAGCATATTTAACGTTTGCGCGTGAATTAAGAACTCCAGATGATAACATACATGATCTAAGGCAGATTGTGCTCTCCGAAAATTTTGTGCCTGAAGTCACGCCGAAACTAATTCTTCTGGCCGACACTTTGAAGAGAGCTCGAGAAATCAAAGAACACAATGAAGAGATTAGAAAAGCTCAAGGAGACAAATGTCGTAGACCCGATCCAGGCTATAAACCAGGAGATTTAGTACTCGCAACAGTGCACGCAACTAGCAAAATGGCTCAAGGGAGAACTGCTAAGTTTGCCCCACGACGAGATGGTCCCTACTCTATCAGATCCTGCCAAGGAGCCGCTTCTTACGTTTTAACCAAACCTGATCACCCTGAGCAACCTATAGGAACCTTCCATACATCAGCCTTGACACCATATAAAGGAGATGCTGCGTGTCCACCTATTCCGGTACAACCAATCCGAAAGCGAGGTCGACCAAGGAAAGAAACATCTCTGCAACTGAATCAGGCTCCTCGCCCTAGAGGTCGCCCGAAATCAAACAAGAAGCAATGAGTTTACGATATAGAAACTTAACCTACATAATACTTCTAATGATAAGCACCTGTTCTCTTCGTCGGGACGACTTCAGGAACAGAGGGGGAGGATTGTAACACCATTAGGAACACAGACATTTAATAAAAAGAAAATACTCAATAAGTACGGCTATTGCGACTACTCACCAATAGATGGCGCAAGTGGGGCAAAGCTACAACGCGGTGGTGAGATTCGCCCGAGAAAAGTATAAGTACTGTAGGGACACACAGTGTATTATTCCTAAAATCGGAGTCAGCAATTCTGTGCGGGCGCAACGGCGCCAACCAGTTGTTTCCCATACCGCGCTCCCTCCACTCGCGTCAGTAGCCTGTTAATTATAATTATTTCAATTGTTAAAGAATCTAATAAATGTGCAGTGCGTGAACGTTAATCTGACTTCTTCTTTATCTCCTATTAGTCCAAAGTAATAGAATACATAAAAACTCTAAACTGGTGACCCCTAGAGTGAATTTGAACATTTTTAAATCTGCTGAATCAGGAAACAACTCGCCACGCGGCGCGGGCCTATTTGCCGCGTGGCTACAGGCTAGCGGGGGAGCGCACACGCGATTTTAGTCGCCTTAAAAGGTTAATTTGTGTTTTTTAAGTGATAATAGTGACAGGAAAGATGCCGGGTAATACACCACCCCCACCACCACCACCACCAGTGGAACCCTTAGCAGTAATTTCGATATCTAATCGGATCGCAAACTTTTGGACTGATCAGCCACGAGCCTGGTTTGTACATGCGGAATCAACACTGTTACCTCAAAATACTAGTGATGAAGTGAAATATAATGTCATACTATCAAAATTGGATAAGGAAACTATCACTCAAATTACCGATCTTATTAGTTCACCTCCTGCAACCGGAAAATATACGGCCTTGAAGAACCGGCTATTACAAATATACGAAGAATCAGAAAGTAGACAATTGCAAAAGTTAATTGGCGAAATGGAGCTCGGCGATCAAAAGCCGAGCCACCTACTGAGACGTATGAGGCAGTTAGCTAAAGATAAAGTGCCTGATACCACGCTGATGATTTTGTGGCAAAACCTTTTGCCATCCTGGGTCAGAGGAGTGTTGACGGTGGTGGAAGAGAAGGATCTTAGCAAGCTAGCCGAGTTGGCGGACAAGATGTTGGAGACCTCGCGGGCGGCACAGGTGGAGTCGGTGGGAGCTTCCACGTCTACCGCGCCACCTTTGTCGTCAGACGCGGCCATGATAGTGGCAGAAATAGCCAAACTTAACATCCGGATGACAGATTTGGAGAAGTCCAGGCCACGGTTCAGACATCAAGGCGGGCGAGGGCGCCGAGATTTCAGGGGAAGAAGCGGCTCACGCAGATCAAACAGTAGGCGAAGAAATGAGAACAATCCTAACTGGCTCTGTCATTTCCACTTCCGCTATAGGGAGCGAGCCACCAGGTGTGAGGAACCCTGCGCCTGGAAGAAACAGGGAAACTAGAGGGGGTACAGTCAGAGGCGGATGTCTGTACCATTCAGCCATCTAACCGCCTTTGTGTGAAGGACAGGCGGCGCGGAATTCGTTTTTTAGTGGACACGGGTGCAAACATATCAGTGTTACCAAAAACTTTTAAGTGTGATAATAACGTGTCGGACTATAAATTATACGCAGCTAATGGCACTGAGATCAAAACTTTTGGCATTAAAACGTTAAACATCGATCTTAATTTACGAAGAGATTTTAAGTGGAACTTTGTAGTAGCATCAGTGAACCAACCCATTTTAGGAGCGGACTTTTTGACTCATTTCGGACTTTTAGTTGACTTACGTGCAAAAAAACTTATCGATGGAGCGACTAAATTAGAGGCTATTGCTTCGCTTGTACAAAGCAGTGCAGTGACGGTTAAAACAGTGGACGATAAGCATCCATACAGTGAACTTTTATCTCAGTACCCAGACATTACCAAGCCGATTTCATTCCGCGATAGTGCAAATCACACAGTGTTTCACCATATCGAAACACACGGACCCCCTGTGCAAGCTCGCGCACGCCCTTTACCTCCGGATCGTTACAAGAAGGCGAAAGCTGAATTCCAGACTATGGTGGAATTGGGTATCTGTCGCCCATCCAAGAGCGCCTGGGCGAGCCCTCTCCATGTGGTCCCGAAGAAAAACGGCGACATCAGACCGTGTGGAGACTATCGAGCCTTGAATGCCATCACCAAGCCAGATAGGTATCCAATACCACGTCTGCATGACTTCACATACATTTTGGCTGGTAAGAAATATTTTTCTAGAATTGATGTTAATAGAGCCTACCATTACATTCCGGTTGCTCCAGAAGATGTAGAGAAAACGGCTATCATAACGCCGTTTGGCCTATTTGAGTTTCCTCGGATGTGTTTCGGGCTTAGGAATGCAGCGCAGACCTTCCAGAGATTCATGAACCATACAGTGCTAGCAGGATTCGATTTCCTGTTTTCATACATAGACGATGTAATTATAGCGAGCGATGACGAAGAGGAGCATAAAAAGCATCTACGTCAAGTCTTAGGAAGATTGAATGAGTATGGTTTCAAACTTATTCTCAACTCTGTCACGTCACATTCGTACTAGTATATTATTAACTATACACAATATAACTCAATCTCAGTTTTACGCATTTCTATTACCAAAATTAATTGCTATCCTCATTTTTCTGTCTTTCTGCTTACAACCTATCTCCCAAAGTTTACAATCTTGTCCGAAATTTTCTCATTATTCTTATCAAGTCCATTATTTCCAAGCACACATTAAAAAAAAACATAATTAAAATTCGCAGATATAAATGAACTAATAGATGGTTTGGACAACTTTGAAATATCCGTCCCTATAGCCTGCGTTGCTGATGAGGTGTCTTCACACCTTAATCAGCCACATAAACAAACTAAGATATTAAGTCAAAACATTGTAAGCATTTTGGGTAACTTTGATGGTCTTTTGTCCTTATTATCTCGAATTAATCTTGAATTCGATTTTATAATATTGACAGAATGTCGAATATCGGCTGATCAGCAATATTTACCTCCGTTAGAAGGTTACAACGTACATCATACAACTGACAATTATAACCAAAATGATGGAGTTGTAGTATATACTAATAATTCTTTCTCATGTTCTGTTTTTGAGCCAAATTTTCCTGAGGCTAACTGCTTAATAATGAAAATATCTAACCATACCGCTATTGTTGCTATATATCGTCCTTACTGTTTTAAACATAATGTTCCCGTTTTCTTGACTTCTTTAAACACTATACTTCTTTCCCTAGCTTCATACGCTAATATTATCCTTGTTGGTGATATTAACATTAATATAGCGCCTGATAGTACAGAGAAATATTCTGATGATTATTTGAACTTATTAGCAATGCATGGAATGTTACCCTCTCATACTCTCCCGACAAGAGGTAGCTCCTGCTTGGACCACTTCATACTTAAAACTAAAAAGTGTAACAGTACATTTGTCTTACATTCTTCTATAACGGACCACGATGCCATAATATTATGCATTGATATTAATCAACCCAAAAACCCTCCTTTGAACATATCTAAAATTGATCATGTTGGTTTGGATGTGACAATGAGCTCACTTGATTTTCACCCGATCCTATCATCAAGTGATCCCGATGATGCCGCAAATCTTCTGGTAAATCTTCTATCTCAGGCACTAGTCTCCAACACTAAATTATTAAGTATACCTCGGCGCGCTAGAATAATCAAGCCTTGGATTACGATTGGATTATTACGATGTGTCCGAAATCGTGATAACATGCACAAAAAACTAAAGCAATGTCCCAATGACACTATTCTCAAGGTTACTTACCGTAGATACAGAAATTTTTGCAATAATATTTTAAAGAAGGTTAAGCGAGAATACCAAAGAAGTGAAATACAGAAAGCAAGTTCAAACAGTAAAAAGTTGTGGGAGGTAATTAAAACTAATACTCATTTAAACAAGCCTAGAGACTCTGCTCTCAACTTACTAACCATATCTGATACCCCTTCTCAATCCGTCAATGTTGTAAACAATTACTTTGCCAGTATAGGGAAAACTCTAGCGGAAAAAATAAAGCTCTCTAACTCAGGTATAAACCACAATGGCTCCAGTAACGCAAACTCACCTTATTCTTTCGCGATTTTTGATACTGATGAGGCTGAAGTTGAAAACATCATCCTGACCCTTAAATATAACTGTGCTGTGGGTTGGGACGGTATTCCATCCTGGTTCCTTAAACATTATAAAAATATTTTGGTACCCCCAATCGCACATGTTTGTAAGTTATGTCTATCTAATGGCATATTCCCAAATGCTTTTAAAAAAGCAATTATAAAACCCATATTTAAGGCAGGTGATCGAGACCTAGTATCTAATTATAGACCAATTTCTATCTTGCCTTCCGTATCAAAAATTTTGGAACGTATCATGAATAACAGACTTAATAAATTTCTCGAATCAAACAACCTTCTCTCGCCTCAACAATATGGATTTCGAGCCAAAAAGTCTACTGCCGATGCAGTTCATGACCTTACTGATTATATCGTTTCCAAATTAGATGAAGGTAAAAAGTGCTTGTCTGTATTCCTCGACCTTGCTAAGGCCTTTGATACGGTTTCGATTCCACTCCTCCTGGAGAAACTGGAACGACTTGGAATAAGAGGGCAATCGCTTAATTTATTCAAGAGTTACCTTAGTAATCGCAATCAGTCAGTTAAAATTGATAATCACCTAAGTTATGAACTACCTGTTGTCTATGGTGTCCCTCAGGGGAGCATTCTCGGGCCCTCCCTTTTTCTGGTCTTTATAAACGACCTTTGTAATTTGCAGTTAAACAATGGAAAAATCGTGTCTTTCGCTGATGATACAGCTCTTATTTTTAGTGCACCTTCTTCCCAAGAGCTATTCTGTTGTGCTCAGGAAGGATTAAATTCTGTTTTGCGCTGGTTAGGACAAAATCTACTAACGATAAATACCGATAAAACAAAATATATAACCTTTTCTCTCCGAACACCATCTAATCAAAATAGCAATAGACTAACAGCCCACAAATGTCATTCTGATTTAACATATCCCTGCTCGTGTCCAAGTTTAGAAAACGTCTCAACCATCAAGTATCTTGGCATACATCTAGATCAAAATCTTAATTTTAAAACCCACGTTAGGCTACTTTCAGCACGCACCAGAAAGTTAATTTTTATATTTAAAACACTTAGGCACATGGCCGATTATAACCTTTTAAAAATAGTTTATTATGCACTATGTCAGGCAATTTTGAGTTACTGTATTACTGTTTGGGGCGGTACTCACAAGACAACTCTTAAGAAGCTAGAGGTGGCGCAGCGAGCAATTTTAAAGGTCTCAACTTTTCGTCCATTCTTGTTCCCGACGTCCAAATTGTATGGTGATTGTAAAGTATTAACTGTTCGCCAGTTATTTATCGCCGGAACCATCATTAAAAAACACTCTCAGTTGACGTATAATCCAGCTTACTCTCAAAATAAGAGAAGACATGACCTAATCTGTCCCAGTAAACTATTTAATACAACCTTCGCCAAAAGATTTTTCGATTTTCTTGGGTCGTACCTATACAACAGATGTAATGCAGTGAACAAAATATACCCTTTAAACGTGTATCAATGCAAGAAAACGGTGATGTCTTGGCTTATGAGTCTGAGTTATGACGAGACTGAGGAACTATTATTGATAACTGCTTAGCTCCAATTTATAAGCACCCGAATAGTGGAAGAAAAAGAAACTATTCCGAACCCAAGTTTAGTACCCTCGCTCTCTCACACACACACACACACACACTCACACTCACACACACACATACACACACACACACACACACACACACACACACACACACACACACAACCTTTTTGTAACAGTATTTTTAAATTACTTTTCTCATATTTCTTACTTTTTTTTTATTATTTACTTTCTTTGTATTGCTCTATTTATAACATTATTAATGACCGTATTCCTGGAGGTGGAGGCCTGGAGACCTATAACACAGGGTACCCTAGTTTAGGCTCCAGCCTCTACAAATATTATTAATGTTCATGTTATAAAATGATTGTAAACTAGTATAAGAACAATGTTATTTGTAGAGGAAATAAATATATTACTTATATTACTTACTTATGGTATAACGATTAATGTGTCCAAATGTGCCTTTGGTCAACAGAAAATAGAGTTTTTAGGGCACGAAGTATCCACTGAAGGAATTAAGCCTTTAGATGACAAAGTTGCTGCGATACAAAATTTTCCAAAACCAAGAACGATCGAGGAGTTGAGACGTTTTCTAGGTATGATTAATTTTTATCGCCCACACATTCCGGGCGCAGTTAGAAGTCAGGCGTTACTTAATTCATACCTACACGGGGCAAAGAAGAAAGATAAGACCCCCATTGTGTGGACTCAGGACGCCGAGAAGGCATTCGACGAATGTAAGCGGAGCCTCAGCCAAGCCGTTAGGTTGGCCTACCCGGGTGCAGACGCTACGTTAGCATTAATGACGGACGCATCTAACACGTGTATTGGAGGAGTTTTGCAACAACAGCGCAACGGTCACTGGGAGCCGTTGGGTTATTATTCCAAGAAGTTAACCGACGCGCAACAGAAATATTCAACCTATGACAGAGAATTATTGGCTATTTACATGTGTATTAAACATTTTAGAAACATGATTGAAGGGCGTCAGGTTACAGTTTATTCTGATCACAAACCGTTGTCTTTCGCATTTTCGAAAATTAATCCGGAGAAAGAAACGCCAAGGCGTACCAGATATTTGACAGTAATAAGCGAATTTACTACCGACATACGTCACATAAATGGTAATGACAACATTGTTGCGGATGCCTTATCGCGCATAGAAACAGTATGTAGTCCAACTACAATAGATTATGCACAGTTAGCAGAAGCTCAGAAGAACGATGAATATTTGAAACGTAATGAGTTTGGCAGTCACGTTGTTATGAAGAAAATAGTTGTACCGCATACCGGAAAAACTATATTTTGTGATACGTCAACAGAAACGGTTAGGCCATATCTAACCAAGGAGTTTCGCAAATCTGCTTTTGACTCAGTACATAATCTTAGTCATCCTGGTGTTAGAGTAACCCGACGGATGTTGGCGAGTAGATTTTTCTGGCCAGGAATGAACAAAGATGTTGGTGATTGGGCGCGGGCATGTTTGCCGTGCCAGCGAGCGAAGGTTAACCGTCATTCTACGTCAGAGATTGGAATGTTTCAGGAATGTGATAGATTTGAACACCTCCACATTGATATAGTAGGTCCCCTACCTACTACAGAAGACGGTTATAGATACCTTTTGACTATGATTGATAGAGCAACGCGTTGGCCGGAAGCTTTTCCGATGAAGGACGGCACTGCCGAGACCGTCGCGAAGTTGGTTTATGACGGCTGGGTCTCGCGATTCGGATGTCCTATAAAGTTAACCTCAGACCAGGGTCGACAGTTCGAGAGTCAGTTATTTGGAGAACTGATGAAACTGTTAGGTGTCAACAAGCTGCGTACAACGCCCTATCATCCGCAAGCCAACGGGGCAATAGAGAGATGGCACAGAGCGTTGAAGGTGTCCTTGACGGCGAGGTTAAGCGCTAGCGAGAGTTCGTGGATTAACGAGTTATCAACCGTGTTGTTAGGCCTTAGGGCCGCAGTGCATAGTGATAACAGTGTCAGTGCCGCGGAAATGACTTACGGCAGAGTGTTACGTTTACCGTCGGACTTTTACGAACACAATGCAAGGAAAAGTGACTCTTGTGTAGACGTCAATAAGTTGCGTGAGACAATACGTAACTATAAGCCTATTAATAGAGTACATAGTAATAGAAAGTCGATATTTGTACATCCAGATCTTCGTACCTCTCAGTTTGTATTTTTGAGAAATGACGCCGTACGTAAGCCATTACAGCCTACGTACGATGGGCCATATAAGGTTTTAAAGCGAAATGAAAAAGTGTTTTTGATACAGTTACCGAACAGAAAGGTACGAGTTTCGGTAGATAGGTTAAAACCTGCGTACTATGTGGATTTGTATGATGTAGATAAGTCCGAAACAAACGAGCAGACAACGCCAGTTACGGAATCGGAAAAAAATGATGAATCCCGTTCGAAAAGAACTAGTGATAGGGTAACTAAAAGTGGCAGAGTAGTGAAGCCACCTGTTAGATTTAGAGACACTTGTGAAATCTTTTTTTTAGTTAATATTCTTGTAGGTACATGTCGCGACATAAAAAATATTATGTCCCTATGGGGAATCTAAGCGCTTAGAGTTAGAATTAGATAGTAGAGGAGCATAAAAATAACATATTTCTAGAATAAATTAGCGTAAACCAAATATACTTAAACGAACACATTTGACTCTGAAATGTAATATCGTAATCGTTTTTGCCTGTGTGTATAGTTGCTCGTATGTATACTAACCTACTTACCTCTGTTTACTATATCGCCCGGTGGTAAGCATAGGTACGAAGTTCAGATCAAAACTGATTCAAGAATGAATTTTGTTAATTCTAAAGTCTAATGCAGAAATGTTAATTCGGAATTTTCTTATGTTGAGCAATAATTGCACAAAATTATCTAGGTTTAAAATAATTTTGAAGTAAGCAAAAAAGTTAGTATTTAAGTAGTTTAAAAGATTTTTGTGTTAATATTATAGACGGACACTGCAGCATCTGGTCGCTTTTGCTAACCAGATGAGTATTATTTCTATTATGGGTAATCCGCAAAGTAAGAATGAGGAAGTCGTTATAGCTCAAGTCGGAGCTAACGACGCCAACGCCACCGCGACTATGGAGAAGAAGGTGGAACTGCTTAGTGTTTTTCTAATTTGTATTATTGTCATCGTGGGATTAGTGTTAATGTCCAAAGGATGCAGGCGTTGTGGTCAGCAGGCCAGGTCTGCCATAGTCAAGGACATGGTTTCGTCAATGGAAAGGGGAGCCCTAGCGGTAGCAGCGACAGCGCACCCTGTTTCGGAGCGAGTTCCCACATTTTAGCGATGGTTGTATTCAATGTACGAGTGTCCCTCTATTAATATCTATTAATATATAATACAAATAGTAAGTAAATTTAGTAATTAAGTATATTTTTTTAAGGTTCACGACAGGGATAGTTAACCTAGATAAATATTGTAAATTGCATCGTGTTATAATAGTTAGGTAGCATGCGCTTGTATACGTGCGATAGGCGGACGCGCTGATCGCAGGTGTCAAGTTGCAGCTAGCGATAGGCGCTGGGGCACTACGTTGCTGCGCGCATTGAATTTCAGAGAAATTAGGGTTCAGTAATTGATTTTTAAATGTTAGAATCTAAAAATTTTTTTATGAAAATTTTGGAGATGGAGGGGGAATGATGTAGGGACACACAGTGTATTATTCCTAAAATCGGAGTCAGCAATTCTGTGCGGGCGCAACGGCGCCAACCAGTTGTTTCCCATACCGCGCTCCCTCCACTCGCGTCAGTAGCCTGTTAATTATAATTATTTCAATTGTTAAAGAATCTAATAAATGTGCAGTGCGTGAACGTTAATCTGACTTCTTCTTTATCTCCTATTAGTCCAAAGTAATAGAATACATAAAAACTCTAAACTGGTGACCCCTAGAGTGAATTTGAACATTTTTAAATCTGCTGAATCAGGAAACAACTCGCCACGCGGCGCGGGCCTATTTGCCGCGTGGCTACAGGCTAGCGGGGGAGCGCACACGCGATTTTAGTCGCCTTAAAAGGTTAATTTGTGTTTTTTTTAAGTGATAATAGTGACAGTGAAAGATGCCGGGTAATACACCACCCCCACCACCACCACCACCAGTGGAACCTTTAGCAGTAATTTCGATATCTAATCGGATCGCAAACTTTTGGACTGATCAGCCACGAGCCTGGTTTGTACATGCGGAATCAACACTGTTACCTCAAAATACTAGTGATGAAGTGAAATATAATGTCATACTATCAAAATTGGATAAGGAAACTATCACTCAAATTACCGATCTTATTAGTTCACCTCCTGCAACCGGAAAATATACGGCCTTGAAGAACCGGCTATTACAAATATACGAAGAATCAGAAAGTAGACAATTGCAAAAGTTAATTGGCGAAATGGAGCTCGGCGATCAAAAGCCGAGCCACCTACTGAGACGTATGAGGCAGTTAGCTAAAGATAAAGTGCCTGATACCACGCTGATGATTTTGTGGCAAAACCTTTTGCCATCCTGGGTCAGAGGAGTGTTGACGGTGGTGGAAGAGAAGGATCTTAGCAAGCTAGCCGAGTTGGCGGACAAGATGTTGGAGACCTCGCGGGCGGCACAGGTAGAGTCGGTGGGAGCTTCCACGTCTACCGCGCCACCTTTGTCGTCAGATGCGGCCATGATAGTGGCAGAAATAGCCAAACTTAACATCCGGATGACAGATTTGGAGAAGTCCAGGCCACGGTTCAGACATCAAGGCGGGCGAGGGCGCCGAGATTTCAGGGGAAGAAGCGGCTCACGCAGATCAAACAGTAGGCGAAGAAATGAGAACAATCCTAACTGGCTCTGTCATTTCCACTTCCGCTATAGGGAGCGAGCCACCAGGTGTGAGGAACCCTGCGCCTGGAAGAAACAGGGAAACTAGAGGGGGTACAGTCAGAGGCGGATGTCTGTACCATTCAGCCATCTAACCGCCTTTGTGTGAAGGACAGGCGGCGCGGAATTCGTTTTTTAGTGGACACGGGTGCAAACATATCAGTGTTACCAAAAACTTTTAAGTGTGATAATAACGTGTCGGACTATAAATTATACGCAGCTAATGGCACTGAGATCAAAACTTTTGGCATTAAAACGTTAAACATCGATCTTAATTTACGAAGAGATTTTAAGTGGAACTTTGTAGTAGCATCAGTGAACCAACCCATTTTAGGAGCGGACTTTTTGACTCATTTCGGACTTTTAGTTGACTTACGTGCAAAAAAACTTATCGATGGAGCGACTAAATTAGAGGCTATTGCTTCGCTTGTACAAAGCAGTGCAGTGACGGTTAAAACAGTGGACGATAAGCATCCATACAGTGAACTTTTATCTCAGTACCCAGACATTACCAAGCCGATTTCATTCCGCGATAGTGCAAATCACACAGTGTTTCACCATATCGAAACACACGGACCCCCTGTGCAAGCTCGCGCACGCCCTTTACCTCCGGATCGTTACAAGAAGGCGAAAGCTGAATTCCAGACTATGGTGGAATTGGGTATCTGTCGCCCATCCAAGAGCGCCTGGGCGAGCCCTCTCCATGTGGTCCCGAAGAAAAACGGTGACATCAGACCGTGTGGAGACTATCGAGCCTTGAATGCCATCACCAAGCCAGATAGGTATCCAATACCACGTCTGCATGACTTCACATACATTTTGGCTGGTAAGAAATATTTTTCTAGAATTGACGTTAATAGAGCCTACCATTACATTCCGGTTGCTCCAGAAGATGTAGAGAAAACGGCTATCATAACGCCGTTTGGCCTATTTGAGTTTCCTCGGATGTGTTTCGGGCTTAGGAATGCAGCGCAGACCTTCCAGAGATTCATGAACCATACAGTGCTAGCAGGATTCGATTTCCTGTTTTCATACATAGACGATGTAATTATAGCGAGCGATGACGAAGAGGAGCATAAAAAGCATCTACGTCAAGTCTTAGGAAGATTGAATGAGTATGGTTTAAACTTATTCTCAACTCTGTCACGTCACATTCGTACTAGTATATTATTAACTATACACAATATAACTCAATCTCAGTTTTACGCATTTCTATTACCAAAATTAATTGCTATCCTCATTTTTCTGTCTTTCTGCTTACAACCTATCTCCCAAAGTTTACAATCTTGTCCGAAATTTTCTCATTATTCTTATCAAGTCCATTATTTCCAAGCACACATTAAAAAAAAACATAATTAAAATTCGCAGATATAAATGAACTAATAGATGGTTTGGACAACTTTGAAATATCCGTCCCTATAGCCTGCGTTGCTGATGAGGTGTCTTCACACCTTAATCAGCCACATAAACAAACTAAGATATTAAGTCAAAACATTGTAAGCATTTTGGGTAACTTTGATGGTCTTTTGTCCTTATTATCTCGAATTAATCTTGAATTCGATTTTATAATATTGACAGAATGTCGAATATCGGCTGATCAGCAATATTTACCTCCGTTAGAAGGTTACAACGTACATCATACAACTGACAATTATAACCAAAATGATGGAGTTGTAGTATATACTAATAATTCTTTCTCATGTTCTGTTTTTGAGCCAAATTTTCCTGAGGCTAACTGCTTAATAATGAAAATATCTAACCATACCGCTATTGTTGCTATATATCGTCCTTACTGTTTTAAACATAATGTTCCCGTTTTCTTGACTTCTTTAAACACTATACTTCTTTCCCTAGCTTCATACGCTAATATTATCCTTGTTGGTGATATTAACATTAATATAGCGCCTGATAGTACAGAGAAATATTCTGATGATTATTTGAACTTATTAGCAATGCATGGAATGTTACCCTCTCATACTCTCCCGACAAGAGGTAGCTCCTGCTTGGACCACTTCATACTTAAAACTAAAAAGTGTAACAGTACATTTGTCTTACATTCTTCTATAACGGACCACGATGCCATAATATTATGCATTGATATTAATCAACCCAAAAACCCTCCTTTGAACATATCTAAAATTGATCATGTTGGTTTGGATGTGACAATGAGCTCACTTGATTTTCACCCGATCCTATCATCAAGTGATCCCGATGATGCCGCAAATCTTCTGGTAAATCTTCTATCTCAGGCACTAGTCTCCAACACTAAATTATTAAGTATACCTCGGCGCGCTAGAATAATCAAGCCTTGGATTACGATTGGATTATTACGATGTGTCCGAAATCGTGATAACATGCACAAAAAACTAAAGCAATGTCCCAATGACACTATTCTCAAGGTTACTTACCGTAGATACAGAAATTTTTGCAATAATATTTTAAAGAAGGTTAAGCGAGAATACCAAAGAAGTGAAATACAGAAAGCAAGTTCAAACAGTAAAAAGTTGTGGGAGGTAATTAAAACTAATACTCATTTAAACAAGCCTAGAGACTCTGCTCTCAACTTACTAACCATATCTGATACCCCTTCTCAATCCGTCAATGTTGTAAACAATTACTTTGCCAGTATAGGGAAAACTCTAGCGGAAAAAATAAAGCTCTCTAACTCAGGTATAAACCACAATGGCTCCAGTAACGCAAACTCACCTTATTCTTTCGCGATTTTTGATACTGATGAGGCTGAAGTTGAAAACATCATCCTGACCCTTAAATATAACTGTGCTGTGGGTTGGGACGGTATTCCATCCTGGTTCCTTAAACATTATAAAAATATTTTGGTACCCCCAATCGCACATGTTTGTAAGTTATGTCTATCTAATGGCATATTCCCAAATGCTTTTAAAAAAGCAATTATAAAACCCATATTTAAGGCAGGTGATCGAGACCTAGTATCTAATTATAGACCAATTTCTATCTTGCCTTCCGTATCAAAAATTTTGGAACGTATCATGAATAACAGACTTAATAAATTTCTCGAATCAAACAACCTTCTCTCGCCTCAACAATATGGATTTCGAGCCAAAAAGTCTACTGCCGATGCAGTTCATGACCTTACTGATTATATCGTTTCCAAATTAGATGAAGGTAAAAAGTGCTTGTCTGTATTCCTCGACCTTGCTAAGGCCTTTGATACGGTTTCGATTCCACTCCTCCTGGAGAAACTGGAACGACTTGGAATAAGAGGGCAATCGCTTAATTTATTCAAGAGTTACCTTAGTAATCGCAATCAGTCAGTTAAAATTGATAATCACCTAAGTTATGAACTACCTGTTGTCTATGGTGTCCCTCAGGGGAGCATTCTCGGGCCCTCCCTTTTTCTGGTCTTTATAAACGACCTTTGTAATTTGCAGTTAAACAATGGAAAAATCGTGTCTTTCGCTGATGATACAGCTCTTATTTTTAGTGCACCTTCTTCCCAAGAGCTATTCTGTTGTGCTCAGGAAGGATTAAATTCTGTTTTGCGCTGGTTAGGACAAAATCTACTAACGATAAATACCGATAAAACAAAATATATAACCTTTTCTCTCCGAACACCATCTAATCAAAATAGCAATAGACTAACAGCCCACAAATGTCATTCTGATTTAACATATCCCTGCTCGTGTCCAAGTTTAGAAAACGTCTCAACCATCAAGTATCTTGGCATACATCTAGATCAAAATCTTAATTTTAAAACCCACGTTAGGCTACTTTCAGCACGCACCAGAAAGTTAATTTTTATATTTAAAACACTTAGGCACATGGCCGATTATAACCTTTTAAAAATAGTTTATTATGCACTATGTCAGGCAATTTTGAGTTACTGTATTACTGTTTGGGGCGGTACTCACAAGACAACTCTTAAGAAGCTAGAGGTGGCGCAGCGAGCAATTTTAAAGGTCTCAACTTTTCGTCCATTCTTGTTCCCGACGTCCAAATTGTATGGTGATTGTAAAGTATTAACTGTTCGCCAGTTATTTATCGCCGGAACCATCATTAAAAAACACTCTCAGTTGACGTATAATCCAGCTTACTCTCAAAATAAGAGAAGACATGACCTAATCTGTCCCAGTAAACTATTTAATACAACCTTCGCCAAAAGATTTTTCGATTTTCTTGGGTCGTACCTATACAACAGATGTAATGCAGTGAACAAAATATACCCTTTAAACGTGTATCAATGCAAGAAAACGGTGATGTCTTGGCTTATGAGTCTGAGTTATGACGAGACTGAGGAACTATTATTGATAACTGCTTAGCTCCAATTTATAAGCACCCGAATAGTGGAAGAAAAAGAAACTATTCCGAACCCAAGTTTAGTACCCTCGCTCTCTCACACACACACACACACACACTCACACTCACACACACACATACACACACACACACACACACACACACACACACACACACACACACAACCTTTTTGTAACAGTATTTTTAAATTACTTTTCTCATATTTCTTACTTTTTTTTTATTATTTACTTTCTTTGTATTGCTCTATTTATAACATTATTAATGACCGTATTCCTGGAGGTGGAGGCCTGGAGACCTATAACACAGGGTACCCTAGTTTAGGCTCCAGCCTCTACAAATATTATTAATGTTCATGTTATAAAATGATTGTAAACTAGTATAAGAACAATGTTATTTGTAGAGGAAATAAATATATTACTTATATTACTTACTTATGGTATAACGATTAATGTGTCCAAATGTGCCTTTGGTCAACAGAAAATAGAGTTTTTAGGGCACGAAGTATCCACTGAAGGAATTAAGCCTTTAGATGACAAAGTTGCTGCGATACAAAATTTTCCAAAACCAAGAACGATCGAGGAGTTGAGACGTTTTCTAGGTATGATTAATTTTTATCGCCCACACATTCCGGGCGCAGTTAGAAGTCAGGCGTTACTTAATTCATACCTACACGGGGCAAAGAAGAAAGATAAGACCCCCATTGTGTGGACTCAGGACGCCGAGAAGGCATTCGACGAATGTAAGCGGAGCCTCAGCCAAGCCGTTAGGTTGGCCTACCCGGGTGCAGACGCTACGTTAGCATTAATGACGGACGCATCTAACACGTGTATTGGAGGAGTTTTGCAACAACAGCGCAACGGTCACTGGGAGCCGTTGGGTTATTATTCCAAGAAGTTAACCGACGCGCAACAGAAATATTCAACCTATGACAGAGAATTATTGGCTATTTACATGTGTATTAAACATTTTAGAAACATGATTGAAGGGCGTCAGGTTACAGTTTATTCTGATCACAAACCGTTGTCTTTCGCATTTTCGAAAATTAATCCGGAGAAAGAAACGCCAAGGCGTACCAGATATTTGACAGTAATAAGCGAATTTACTACCGACATACGTCACATAAATGGTAATGACAACATTGTTGCGGATGCCTTATCGCGCATAGAAACAGTATGTAGTCCAACTACAATAGATTATGCACAGTTAGCAGAAGCTCAGAAGAACGATGAATATTTGAAACGTAATGAGTTTGGCAGTCACGTTGTTATGAAGAAAATAGTTGTACCGCATACCGGAAAAACTATATTTTGTGATACGTCAACAGAAACGGTTAGGCCATATCTAACCAAGGAGTTTCGCAAATCTGCTTTTGACTCAGTACATAATCTTAGTCATCCTGGTGTTAGAGTAACCCGACGGATGTTGGCGAGTAGATTTTTCTGGCCAGGAATGAACAAAGATGTTGGTGATTGGGCGCGGGCATGTTTGCCGTGCCAGCGAGCGAAGGTCAACCGTCATTCTACGTCGGAGATTGGAATGTTTCAGGAATGTGATAGATTTGAACACCTTCACATTGATATAGTAGGTCCCTTACCTACTACAGAAGACGGTTATAGATACCTTTTGACTATGATTGATAGAGCAACGCGTTGGCCGGAAGCTTTTCCGATGAAGGACGGCACTGCCGAGACCGTCGCGAAGTTGGTTTATGACGGCTGGGTCTCGCGATTCGGATGTCCTATAAAGTTAACCTCAGACCAGGGTCGACAGTTCGAGAGTCAGTTATTTGGAGAACTGATGAAACTGTTAGGTGTCAACAAGCTGCGTACAACGCCCTATCATCCGCAAGCCAACGGGGCAATAGAGAGATGGCACAGAGCGTTGAAGGTGTCCTTGACGGCGAGGTTAAGCGCTAGCGAGAGTTCGTGGATTAACGAGTTATCAACCGTGTTGTTAGGCCTTAGGGCCGCAGTGCATAGTGATAACAGTGTCAGTGCCGCGGAAATGACTTACGGCAGAGTGTTACGTTTACCGTCGGACTTTTACGAACACAATGCAAGGAAAAGTGACTCTGGTGTAGACGTCAATAAGTTGCGTGAGACAATACGTAACTATAAGCCTATTAATAGAGTACATAGTAATAGAAAGTCGATATTTGTACATCCAGATCTTCGTACCTCTCAGTTTGTATTTTTGAGAAATGACGCCGTACGTAAGCCATTACAGCCTACGTACGATGGGCCATATAAGGTTTTAAAGCGAAATGAAAAAGTGTTTTTGATACAGTTACCGAACAGAAAGGTACGAGTTTCGGTAGATAGGTTAAAACCTGCGTACTATGTGGATTTGTATGATGTAGATAAGTCCGAAACAAACGAGCAGACAACGCCAGTTACGGAATCGGAAAAAAATGATGAATCCCGTTCGAAAAGAACTAGTGATAGGGTAACTAAAAGTGGCAGAGTAGTGAAGCCACCTGTTAGATTTAGAGACACTTGTGAAATCTTTTTTTTTAGTTAATATTCTTGTAGGTACATGTCGCGACATAAAAAATATTATGTCCCTAT
This sequence comes from Pectinophora gossypiella, assembly GCF_024362695.1. Lineage (NCBI taxonomy): Eukaryota > Metazoa > Arthropoda > Insecta > Lepidoptera > Gelechiidae > Pectinophora > Pectinophora gossypiella. The sequence continues at coordinate 54,152 of NW_026063283.1, forward strand.
GGGGAATCTAAGCGCTTAGAGTTAGAATTAGATAGTAGATGAGCATAAAAATAACATATTTCTAGAATAAATTAGCGTAAACCAAATATACTTAAACGAACACATTTGACTCTGAAATGTAATATCGTAATCGTTTTTGCCTGTGTGTATAGTTGCTCGTATGTATACTAACCTACTTACCTCTGTTTACTATATCGCCCGGTGGTAAGCATAGGTACGAAGTTCAGATCAAAACTGATTCAAGAATGAATTTTGTTAATTCTAAAGTCTAATGCAGAAATGTTAATTCGGAATTTTCTTATGTTGAGCAATAATTGCACAAAATTATCTAGGTTTAAAATAATTTTGAAGTAAGCAAAAAAGTTAATATTTAAGTAGTTTAAAAGATTTTTGTGTTAATATTATAGACGGACACTGCAGCATCTGGTCGCTTTTGCTAACCAGATGAGTATTATTTCTATTATGGGTAATCCGCAAAGTAAGAATGAGGAAGTCGTTATAGCTCAAGTCGGAGCTAACGACGCCAACGCCACCGCGACTATGGAGAAGAAGGTGGAACTGCTTAGTGTTTTTCTAATTTGTATTATTGTCATCGTGGGTTTAGTGTTAATGTCCAAAGGATGCAGGCGTTGTGGTCAGCAGGCCAGGTCTGCCATAGTCAAGGACATGGTTTCGTCAATGGAAAGGGGCGCCCTAGCGGTAGCAGCGACAGCGCACCCTGTTTCGGAGCGAGTTCCCACATTTTAGCGATGGTTGTATTCAATGTACGAGTGTCCCTCTATTAATATCTATTAATATATAATACAAATAGTAAGTAAATTTAGTAATTAAGTATATTTTTTTTAAGGTTCACGACAGGGATAGTTAACCTAGATAAATATTGTAAATTGCATCGTGTTATAATAGTTAGGTAGCATGCGCTTGTATACGTGCGATAGGCGGACGCGCTGATCGCAGGTGTCAAGTTGCAGCTAGCGATAGGCGCTGGGGCACTACGTTGCTGCGCGCATTGAATTTCAGAGAAATTAGGGTTCAGTAATTGATTTTTAAATGTTAGAATCTAAAAATTTTTTTATGAAAATTTTGGAGATGGAGGGGGAATGATGTAGGGACACACAGTGTATTATTCCTAAAATCGGAGTCAGCAATTCTGTGCGGGCGCAACGGCGCCAACCAGTTGTTTCCCATACCGCGCTCCCTCCACTCGCGTCAGTAGCCTGTTAATTATAATTATTTCAATTGTTAAAGAATCTAATAAATGTGCAGTGCGTGAACGTTAATCTGACTTCTTCTTTATCTCCTATTAGTCCAAAGTAATAGAATACATAAAAACTCTAAAGTACGAACCTTGATTTTTGCTTTGTATCGAGTCCTAGGGAACGTAGCTAATACTGTTGGACAGTTGCACTGGCCGCTTTATTAGATAACGAGTATCCAGTGACGGTTCGGGTTTGGAATTCCAACCAACCTCACTATAGTACTCTCTCTCTCTCTCTCTCTCTGTAATCCGAGTCCCTTAATAAAATCGGTGTTATCCTGAAACTCGCCTGAAGTTTGCTTCCGTCTCCCCACCCCCGTTACAGAATAGCAATTTTATGTTTATTTCTTGTATTGTAAGTATGCCTTTCACAGTTTCTCGGAAGGAGAGATAAGTTTTTACGTACATACATAATGTTTTCATATATATTCCGGTTCCGAGCTCATTGGGTATACACGTATTCACTCCGTTAACTAGTCAGGGTTGTCCAACTTTGGGACCGGAGCAAGATGATGACAAGTGGGTGTGCGAAGTGTGGTGAGTCCGTCTGTACGGGTCCGGAGTGTTCACTTTGTAAACTAAAATTCCACTTTAATTGTGCGGGCATATCCGAACGCGGCTTCAATAGATTGGGCAGTGGTCGCAATTCATGGATTTGTATTAATTGTCGGGATGTGGCGTCGTCTGTCTCTGGAATCAACGAGTCCGCAGCAAGTACAACAGTCGTCGGTTTTTCGTCTGGACTGCCACTGGAACATACTTCAACACCTAGGATGGTGAAACACACAGCCTCGATTGTGGACTCGTCGAAACCTAAGACTTCGATTGAAGATTCACCTGACATAAGGAATGTGCTCAGGGATATTTCTTCTAAAATGGAATCGATCCAATCACAGTTCTCCGCCCTTCAGCTTATCCAGAACGACCTTAAACAAGTCTCCTCGGATATTGCAGATTTGAAATCCAACATCAACTCAAGGATGGATGTAATTACAGAGCGGGTTGTGGCAATTGAAACCAGGGTATCAACCCTTGAACAATCCAAGGCTGAACTGAAGGAATTGAAGGATACTGTCATGGAGCTGATAGAGGAGAAGCATAAGAACGAGCAGTGGGTGCGACGGTCGAATGTACAAATTAATGGTGTACCCCAACATGATGGGGAGAATTTATTAAATGTCGTCAAGAGATTGGCTGATGTTGGCAAGTTCAAAATCAACATTGACACCGATGTTGACTTCGCTACCCGCGTCGCTGTGAAGCACGACACCAATAAGAAGATGGCTAAACCCATCATCTTAAAATTCTCCTCACGCCACAAGAAAGATGATTTCTTGGCTTCATTCCGCAAGCTTCAGTTAAAGGCGAGCGATATAGGCTTTGTGGGCGTGGATCAGCGGATCTACGTAAACGATCACCTGTCAGCGCGAAATAAGTCTCTCCTCAAACAAGCCCATACCAGAGCTAAACAAAAAGGATACGAGTACTGCTGGGTGAAGAACTGCACGGTGATGGTTCGTCGCAGCAAGGATGCCCCAGTAATTTTCGTAACTTCGGAAAACGCTTTAAAAAAGATAGTATAAGTGTTTTCTCTCTTCGTTACCACCTAAGCATTTTTTATAATTTGTGTCATTTTATAGGCTATTTTATGGATGGCGGAAGCAAATTTAATATAATATTTCTTTTAATTTCCTATTTTTACGTAAAATTTGATACAGCGGCCCGGAGGTTGGAACGCTCTGGCAATGCTACTGAGTATGTGTTGTGGTGGGGTGGAGAGACTTTAGTGTTAATATCAGATTGGTGCAATTTCGTGTCGCTCTCTGAGGCTATAATCTTATGCGTTCTCCGTATGTCGCCCGTAATGGATTATTACCTTTTAGAAGTTATGTTTGTTGTTGTGCATAGATTATTAAATCGCGCGGTAAGTTCAGAATTTTTTGCCGTTTGTTGCTTGTTTCGAGTATCATTAATATGTTTTTGCTACCTACGTTTGGTTTTATGCATATTTTACAAAGTCTTAATCGTAATTTACAAAATTTTAACGTTTAATTATCAGACTAACAAATATCAATTTATAATTAGCTACATATATGGTACTAAATACTCGAATCAAGGGCCAATTAAGGTTCTGGGAGTCTTTTATAAAATTATAAATAATCTAATGAACCTCTCGTTCTCTTTTAGTTTGTGTGAAATCTATAATAAGAGTTGCTCACTGTTTATATATCAATGTTCTTAAATATATTTTACCAAAATGCGAGAGGTCTTAGAACCAAAACAAAATCATTCCTTCATAATGTATTACAACATGATTATGATGTTATCTGTATAACTGAGTCCTGGCTTTTACCAGGTATTTACGACTCTGAACTTTTCGATAGTAGGTATAATGTTTACCGGACCGACCGCGATTACGAGAGCCTAGGTGTGATGTTCGGAGGAGGGGCATTGATAGCAGTGCGCGGCGGACTAGCGGTGGACATCAAGCCGCCGCGACCGCTGCCGCTGTTACCGGGCGCGCCCGACATTGTATGTGTAGGTATACGCCTCGATAACCAGCACTCCTCCGATTATATCTATATATATTGTTCTTATTTCCAGCAAAATAAGGACCAAGAATCGGCTGAATTATTGTATTTTGACTACATCGCTGATTTAATTATTGACCTGCCGAATAGTGAATTCCTGCTGCTGGGAGACTTTAATGTGACTAAAGCCGTTTGGGCGGCCGATTCTGATATGCCTAATTCTTACATATTAACGAATCCTTCATTAGAAACTCTTATCTCTCAAGTATATAATTTCATGTTGTTTACCAATCTTTATCAATGCAACGGTGTTGCGAACGATACTCATAACAGGTGGCTCGACCTGGTTTTCCACAACACTCCATGTGTGGTGAGTCGCGTGGCGCCGCTGGCGGTCCCAGAGGACGCGCACCACCCCGCGCTGCGCGTGGAGCGCGTCGCCCCCCGCCGTCCCGCCGAGTTGCGATCGCCACCGCGCACGGTGCATAGGTATTTCTCAGCTGACTATGACTTAATAAGGAGTGCATTATCTAAGGTTGATTGGTCATTTCTTTCGGAAGTTATTATTATGGACTTGGCTCTCGGCAAATTCTATCACATTATAAATAACATAATATTAGATTTGGTACCCTTAAAAATTATATCTATAGAAGGCAAATATCCTGTTTGGTACTCGCGCTCATTAATTAAATTAATCAAAAAAAAACTTAAGGCTCATAAGAAATGGAAATGCTATAATAGATTAAGCGATTATCTTAATTATTCCGAATTGCGAAAACAAACAAAAGAATTAATGGCGAGATGCTACGACTCCTTCGTAAAGAGTGCCGAAAACAATATTTGCCGTGACCCTAAACAGTTTTGGGCCTTTATTAAATCAAAAAAAACGTCTCCTAGTATCCCGGATATGATGTTTTTGGACGACGATAAGGTAGCTGATGGTCAGGCTATTGTCAATGCGTTTAATATATTTTTTCAATCTGTTTTTGAAAGAGATTCTGATGGGACACTAACCTACACTAACGAAGTTACAAATAATAATGGAACTTTATTATCGTCTATTGAGATTTCACCTGACATTGTTGAAAGATACCTGCGCCACCTCGACGAGTCCAAGGGTTGTGGTCCGGACGGAATACCTCCCGTATTTTTAAAGCGTTGTAGCAAAGAACTTTCACATCCCATTAGTATTCTTTTTAAATTTTCTCTTTCTAACGGTATCGTGCCATCCTTCTGGAAGCGTTCTCTCGTCTTACCAATTTTTAAAAGTGGTAACAAGCACAATATTCGCAATTATCGGGGTATATCAAAATTATCAGTAATTCCCAAACTGTTTGAGAAAATTGTTTACGACAAGTTATTTCCCGCTGTTAGACCTCTTCTCGTCCCCCAGCAGCATGGATTTGTTACTGGCCGATCCACAGAGTCTAATTTATGTGAGTACTCGGATGTGATTCTGGATGCTGTGGGTAATGGTTACCGGGTAGATGCCGTTTATACCGATTTTTCTAAATGTTTTGACAAAATTTCCCATAATCTTCTAATACAAAAAATTGAACGTGTCGGTATACACGGTAATTTGCTCCGGTGGCTCGAATCATATCTCAGGAATCGAACCCAGGCAGTTGCAGTGAAGGGATTTACCTCCACATTCGTTCCGGTGACGTCAGGGGTACCCCAGGGCTCGCATCTCGGACCATTGCTTTTTAACATTTTTATCAATGATATCTTACAATGTTTCCAATTTTCTAGGGCGTTACTATTTGCGGATGATACCAAATGTTTTAATATTATTAAATCAGATCAAGACTCTGTTAACTTACAGCACGATTTAAATCGTTTTGGTGATTATTGTTCGCAGAATAAATTATTTCTTAATTTGGATAAATGCTGTACTATTTCTTTTAGCAGGAAAAAGAAACAAACTTTATTTAACTATTCTCTCTATAACAAACAACTAGTTAGAGTGTCTGAGGTCCGAGATCTGGGTGTATATTTAGATGACCAACTATCGTTAAAATCTCATATCAACAGAATTGTAGCTAAAGCATATAAGATGTTGGGTTTTGTATTCAGACAAAGTGTTGATTTTAAGCAAATAAGCACTTTACTCGTCCTTTACAATTCTTTTGTGAGGTCACATCTGGAATATGCCTCCACGGTATGGAACCCTCACTATGCTGTTGATAAAACTGCGATTGAGCGAATACAAAATAAATTTATCAAGCGCTTAAAGTATAGATTCAAGTATACAACTCCTGACTTGCAGAGCCTGGAAGAACGCCGGGATCAGAGAGATGTGATATTTTTGTATAAAATTTTACATAATCGAGTAGAATCTCCATACCTTTTAAGCAAAATCTCACTTAGCTGTCCAAGAGCCAACCTCCGTTTGTCAATTAGACCAACATTCGTCTTGCCACGTTTCCGTACTAATTTCACTAGTAACCGCTTTATTAGACGTTCTTGCCATGTTTTCAATTCTAAATTTAACGATGTAGACATTTTCCACCTTAACTTTCAGAAATTTGCTTCCTCTATCAAAAGAAAAAAAAAAACTTAATAGGTAGAAAAAAGTAGAAATTGTAAAATCTTTACGTTGGAGCACTATACGCTTGTCATAAATTTTCGGTTTTTTTTTTTCTCCTCTAATTGTATGAGTTGCTTTTCTTTGAATACCCAATAGCAGGTATTATTCTTTGGTGAAAACTTGATTGGCTATTGTACTACTTATATGTGTTATATTTATAATGTGTTATAAAAGCTGTATGTTTTCCTTAAATAAATAAAAATAAAAAAAAAATAAAATATATTGACTTGCGACCGTCAGTATATTTATTTCTTTAAACAGCTCCCTCAAAGAGTCCCGACAACGCAGCTTATAAATAGCGCGAACTGCTCTTTTTTGAATGATGAAAATAGTTTCTACATCAGCGGCTCGACCCCACAGCAAAATACCGTAAGACATTATGCTGTGGAAGTAGCTGAAGTAGACAAGTCTAGCAGTGGGTACATCTGTGAGTTGTCGGATCCTTCTGACGGCATATGCTGCTGAACTTAGCTTGCCCGCTAGTGATACAATATGTGGGCCCCATTGAAGTTTTGAATCTACAGTAATTCCTAAGAAAACTGTGTGTTCAACAAAATCTAGTTTCTCGTCGTTAATTTTAATGTTATTATTTACTTTCTTTACGTTTGGTAGAACAAATTTAATACACTTCGTTTTCTTAGCATTTAGAACTAGGTTATTTACTGTAAACCAACTTAGAACCTGCGACACAGCGCTGTTTGCTTCGTCAAATTCCTCTAACTTTCTGTCGATTTTAAATATAAGAGAAGTGTCATCCGCGAACAGCACAATGTCAGCTTGGTTCTGTACTACATAAGGTAAATCATTTATGTACACTAAAAAAAGAAACGGACCCAAAATGGATCCTTGAGGAACTCCCATTTGAACATGAGAGCCCGAAGAAGTTGTACTATTGATTTGTACCTTTTGTATCCTACCACCTAGATATGAATTTAACAAACTGAGAGCTCCATTATTTAGTCCATAGTGCCTCAATTTCAAAAGCAAGGTCTCGTGATCCACGCAGTCGAACGCCTTAGACAAGTCACAGAATACTCCTACGGCATTCTGCGACTTCTCCCAAGCATCGAAAATGTGTCGAACAAATGTCACACTCGCGTCTGTTGTAGACCGACCCTTAGTAAAACCAAACTGCTGGCTGTGAAGTAAGTTATTTAAATTAAAATGACATAGCAGTTGGTCGAGAATAATTTTCTCGAAAATTTTACTAAGTACTGGTAGAATAGAAACCGGTCTATAATTCGTGGGTCTGATTTTGTGCCCGATTTAAAAAGAGGTATAACTTTACTGATTTTCATTAAATTTGGAAAAGTGCCATTTTCAACACTCATATTAAAAATGTAAGCTAGATATGGTGCTAAGATATCAATAACAGAGCTCATCAATTTGACAGACAATCCCCATAAATCTTTCGAGGTTTTAAGTTTCAGCTGTTTGAATACTTTAACAATACTACTCGGATCAACGCGTTTAAAATCAAATAATTCAGTGCAAGCAGTAACATTACTTTTTAATAATATATCAGCTTGAACAGGAGAGGACCTGAGAGATTCTGTAGTTTTTACAGGGATGTTCGTGAAGAATTTATCAAAAACTTCAGCTACATCTTTATCTTGTTTTACTAACCCATTGCCCGATTCTATATTGTATTCTAATTCACGCGGTTTAGAAGCCTTTGTTTCACTATTTATTACTTGCCAAACTGCCTTTATTTTATTATCCGCGGTCTTTATTTTACTACTAATATGCATCTGTTTGGCTGTATAACACACTCTTCGAAATATTTTAGAATAATTTTTGACGTAGCTTTTGAAACTATCAGCGTGTGTATACGTTTTTTCCTCATATAAAGAATAAAGAGTATTTCTACTTTTGCGAATGCCTACGGTAGCCCAGTCACTGAACTTGAATGATTGACTGTTGGTAACTACCTTTTGAGGAAAATTATTTTCAAATTCTTTATGGATAATAGTGAAGAAATCCCTGTAAAAATCGTCAGGATTGTCTGTATCAAAGTTTGGACAAGGTAAGTTACTAATAAGACTATTTCGATATTTCTCTATCCGATTATCAGTGATGGGTCGAGTACTAAATTTAATTTTTTGCGCATTTTTAAGTACTGGAAAACTAACCAACTGCCCACTGTGATCAGACTTAAAACAGTTAAGGATACTGTTATCTTGGAAATCACAATTGCAAAAAATGTTATCTAAACATGAGGCAGTTGTTTCTGTAATTCTAGTTGGCTCCATAAATATATTAACAAGGTTAAAAGATGTAAACAAACTTAGAAATCTAGTTGTAATTGAATCTACTTCATATAAATCAACGTTAAAATCTCCACACACTATAATGGATTTATTACTTTTGGATATGACCTTCAGTACATTTTCCATCACTGATTCAAAAACTGTGAAGTTAGCACTGTATAGGGGTCTGTATACGGCCACAACAATATGTTTCTCTGTTTCTATACATGAAATCTCCATAGTGCCCTCTATCGAAAGTCCAGTAATATCTTTGCGTTCTTTATACAGGGTGTAACGGAAGGGGGGTATCAAGCCGAAAGGGGACAAAACTATACCTTATGTAGATCTTATCTGCAAAATTTCAATTAAAAAAAAACCCTTTTGATATTTTTTTAAATTTCAGTTAAAAAAATATTTTAATATTTCCAGCATGTAAAAAACACGGCACAGCACTATTGAGGTCACTGTTCTTAATCCACTCAAATATTGGCACTACACAAATCTCCTAGCGCGTCCTGGTCGCCTGGTACTCGCGGCGCTCGCACGGCCGCGATAGGTACGAAATTCGAGCGGGCGGCGGCTTTGGCGGCAACGTTAAAAGGAGTCGGCGGCCGATTGGAACAATCCGAGTCGGCGGCACGTCGGCGACTGTAACAAACAAGAATGACACTAAAGCATCTAATAATTGGAGTCATTTTGCTTTGACAACTATTCTCACATTATTTTATGACGTGTAAAATAAGTGTTTAGGTAAGGTATTTAATTTAATAGTAAATAGGAAAAAAAAGTGTGAGTGTGGGTAAGTAGGTAGGTAATTAATAATTAGACTTACGTTTTACAAGAAAGGTTCGAAATGTCGTCATCCCCGTTCGATGCACAGACCTGCCGCTTCATCTATCATCAGTCGCTTCTGAGCACTTGTTTAGGTAGCACATACGCATCGTGCGCGCACATTTCATATATTGTCAACCTTTTTTCTGCTGATTTTGTTTATAAATTATTTCTATTGTTCATCTTCAATCATGGATTGTGCTATCTGCTCCCTTCAAATATTCGACAGTGCCCAATGTGGATTGTGCAGGAAACACTTTGGATTCTGCTGTGCTGGGATAACCGAAACTGGGCACAGGAAGCTGGGCGCGGAACGCAGGGCTGTTTGGAGGTGTCCCTTGTGCAAAAAAGATGCTTCCCCTTCGTGTAAGAGGGATGCTTCCCCAGTACCCAAGAAGGATGCTTCCCAGTCACGTGAGCCGGTTACCCTGGAGTCCATCATGCACGAGTTACAGGACATGAAACGTCAGCTCTCAAGCATTCCCACTTTGGTGCAAGATATCAAAGACATCAAGAAGGACCTAGCTGACGTCCAAGCGTCGTGCGACTTCAGCAGTTCTAAACTCGATGAATATTCCACGAGATTGAACGAGGTTGAGGGGAGGGTATCTGCGGTCACAAATCTGCAGGAAAAGGTATCCTTATTGAGCGACGAGATGAGTGACCTTTTTTTTTTTTTTTTTGACGTGACTTATTGTAGATTTCCCGCAGATGGCATTAACTACTTGGCCGGACAAATGGGGAGCGCTGAAGGCTCTCACCCGGTACAACGTTTAAGACAACAGGCCTGAGGGTGCCCAGTTGGGCGCGAACCTCGGCTCAGGGCGTCGTCTGAGAGGAAAAATATTTGAAAGAATTAATCGACCCTAGTGGGTCGATAGCGATAAGCGCTGAATGAGGGAAATCGTCGACCACGCCGGCGGGGTCGGTATCGGGGACCTGAAGTGTTTGGTGTCGCGAGCTGATTGGCTGCCTCTATGGCTAGAGTGATCGGGTCGTCGGGATCGTATATTACGTCCTTCGGACGCCGATACTTTTCAGTACCGTCCCTAAGCGGAATGTACTCGGAAGCCGCAACTACCAGGGGATTTGGGTGGTGCGGAGCAGAATCGAAAAAACGTTTGGAAGCTAATTTGAGCCATTGGGCAATGGTTGGCAGACCTAGGTCAATGTGCAGATTTTCATTGCGAAGGAACCACGGAGCTCCCGTGGCTTTCCGCATGAAACGATTTTGTATTACCTGTAGACGGTGAATTTGAGAGGGACTCGCGTGAGCGAAAACTACCCCTGCATAGGTCATGATCGGACGGATGCAAGTCGTGTAGATTTTCACCTTATTCCTAAGGGACAATTTACTTCGCTTGTTAAGGAGACAGTGAAGACGGCCCATTACAAACGCGGCGCGATCGCGCACACGTTTGATATGGGCCTTGAAAGTAAGACGTCTATCTAAGACTACGCCGAGATATTTGACTTGCTCCTCCCAAGGGATCGGCTTGCCAAACATCGTGATGACTTTAAGTTGACGGCGTGACCGTGGCGTGTTATAATAGCCCTTTGAAAAGTACACCGCTGCACTTTTCTCCGGGTTTAAATGAGTGACCTGAAGTGGGAACTTGCGAGCAGGGATCAATGGCAGCGAGTTAACAACGTCGAGATAAAAGGTATTCCGTGTAGGAAGAGCGAGAACCTATTTGCAATCCTGGAAGACATTGGTAAGGCAGTTAATTTTACAGTGAACAAGTCGCAAATTAATTACATCTCCCGAGTCCCAGCATTCAATTCGAAAGAAAAGCTAATAATAGTAACCTTTGCCAACCGTTACGTGAAGGAGGATTTCGTTGCTTCTGCTCGGGCAAAAAAGTCCATATTGGCCAGTGAAGTGGGCTTTAAGGACCTTACTCATAAAATATTTGTGAATGATCACCTGACACCTGAATTTAAAAAGTTACTGACCGAAACTAAATCTATTTTAAAAGCAAAAAAATATTTGTACATCTGGGTCAAGTTTTGTAAAATTCATGTGCGTAAAGACGATGAATCTAAAGTATTTATTATTAACTCTGTCAATGATTTAAACAAATTGTTTTAATCTGTAGTATATTCTTGTTCAAGCTAACCATATTACTCATATTCTCGCTTCTCGACTCATTCTGTTGTAAAGGGTTGACTATCTCTGCATTGCCCGGTGACTCAGAACCGGTTGCCAGAGTTCGTATGCCTAAACTTTGTCGCTCGTTTATCTTAACCATGATTTTTTATATGATTCTACACAATTGCATGATATACCAAATCAAATATTGCTTTGCTTTGCCTAATTTGCCACTGTTTACTGCTACTTTGCGATGTATACAATATTGTCCGCTTGCAGCTGATTTTGCTACGTATTTCGGCCTTTATTTTCATTTACTCTCGCCTTATTTCTTCTTTACCTGCCAATCAAGATATTTACTTATTTTAATTATGCTACCATTTATGATTATAATAATATGTTTTTATGCTACTTATTTTACATTACATATAAATGGCTAATAGATGCGATAAAACTTATTTACCTACCGTATATTATCAAAATGTGAGAGGTCTTCGTACTAAAACTTTAACATTCTTTCGAAACCTTAATTTATCTTCGCATGACATTATTTTATTAACTGAAGCGTGGCTCATTGAGGGAATTTCTGACTCTGAGTTATTTGATGACCGTTATATTGTTTGGCGTAGGGATCGAGATTATCATCTTACGGGGCAGCGTCTCGGCGGTGGAGTTGTTATTGCTACACGTAGGGAGTTAGCTGTTACACCTCAATTAGCCTTCCACTCGACTGCGGAGGATTTATGGGTTACCCTCACAGTAAAAGATTTCAATAATCAGCCGCTAAAAATTCATTTGTGTGTTCTTTACTTGTGTGCAAAGAAAAATGTCCATACATTCTCAGAACAATTAACTAACTATTTAACAAAACTGGATGACATTATGATGAGCAATCCACACGATAAATTTTTAATTGTAGGCGATTTTAATATGAGTAAAATACGATGGACTTCTCATAATTCTGTCCTAGTACCTTCAAATTACACTTCTTCTAATGAACAAGATCTAATTGACCATTTAAATACCCATTCTCTTAATCAATTTAACTGCGTGGTCAACAGTCAGGGAAAAATATTGGACCTTATTCTATGTAATGACATTGTTGCTGTCACTGAATGTACTGACCCCATAGTTCCGATTGATCCGCTCCATAACGCTGTTTGCATTACGATTCGGTTTGCCTCTATGCCTTCATTAAAATCTGCTCCTTTTATTAAATATTTCTTTAGTAAAGGCGATTATGATTCTATTAACGCTGAGTTGATGGTGGTGGATTGGCGAACTGAATTTTCAAGTCGTTCATTTGAGCAATCGGTTAACTTTTTCTATAGCAAATTCGAATTGTTAAGGGACAAGTATGTGCCTCGTAAGGAGATGAAGGCGGACTTGTTTCCTAAGTGGTTTACTCCTCCTCTTAAGAAGGCTATCAAAGAAAAATTTAAATATCTTCGTAAATATAGAATTTACGGAAATAAGTCGGATCTTTTAACTTACACAGTCTTAAGGGAGAGAGTGAAAAGGTTGGAGCAAAAATGTTATGAGAAGTACATTAAATCAGTGGAACAGTCGATTGAGAATAATCCTAAACATTTTTGGTCGTTCTCCAAAACACGTACTACTTCCAACGCTATTCCTAGTAGCGTGAAGTATAATGATACTGTAGTTAACGGCGGCGTTGAAATTTGTAATGCGTTCTGTGATTATTTCAGTTCCTGGTTTTTGCCATTTAGTACTACCTCAGTGCAACACTCGGAAGATGACATGGATATGGGGGCGGATATTGCCACCGTGGAGATTGATCTCGATGTTTTGAAGAAATTGTTACTCGGATTAGATACTTCCAAGTCGGCAGGTCCTGATCATCTGCCAGCAATATTTTTGGTTAAATGTGCTCAGAGTTTAGCTGTCCCTATTGCATTATTATTTAGAAGGTCGCTTGACGAATGTTCCGTACCAGCAATTTGGAAATCGGCATATATTACTCCGGTTCTCAAAAAGGGTTCTAAAACTGATGTTTGTAATTACAGACCTATTTCAAAATTATGCATTCTGTCAAAAGTACTAGAAAAAATCGTCTATGGTCAAGTTTACGCCGTGTTGAAAAACGTATTTAATAGCGCCCAACATGGCTTTCTACAACGTAAATCTACTGTATCAAATCTAGTTCTTTTAAATGATTACGTCTCTGAAGCTATGAATAATGGTTGCCAAGTTGATGTAGTCTATACAGACTACAGCAAGGCTTTTGATAGAATAGATCATGACATATTACTTTCAAAAATACGTAATTGCGGCATCAGGGGGGACTTACTCAGGTGGTTTTCTTCTTATATAAAGAATAGATCCCAGGCTGTTGTCATTAACAATTATATGTCGGGGTGGGTTGGTGTTCCCAGTGGGGTTCCCCAAGGATCGCTACTCGGTCCTCTACTCTTTAATATATTTGTTAATGATATCAGCAATTGTTTCTCCGTTTCGAAATTATTGTGTTTTGCGGATGACATGAAGATTTTTAACAAAATCGCATCCCTGGATGACGCTCGGGCCCTTCAATCGGATCTTCTACGTTTGGATGAGTATTGTCGGGCAAATAAATTGGATCTAAATCCTTCTAAATGTTTTGTCGTCACCTTTTCTCGTAAATCCAATAACTTTTTAATGCCCTACTCTTTGGAGGGACACATCTTGGTGAGGAGATCTGATATGAGGGATTTGGGTGTTATCCATGACTCCAAACTCATGTTTGATTCGCACATCGACAATATAGTGAAGAGTGCCACTAAAGCTCTGGGTTTCATTATGCGTATTTCTCACTGTTTTACTCGCGCAAAAACATTTAAAATACTTTACTGTGCTTTTGTGCGGAGCAAGTTAGAGTACGCATCTCAAATATGGAATCCCAGATATCAGAAATATATTGATCGAATTGAATCGATACAAAAAAAGTTTATAAAGTTTTTATGCTTTAAATTGAAGAAACCATATTGTTCTTCATCTTATATTCGCATATGCAAGCAGCATCACCTCTTATCCCTTGAAGCGAGGCGTGAGATTGCGGATATATCGTACTTGCTGAGTATAACCAATGGGACTGTTGACTGTCCGGAACTGTTAGGTAAGCTTTTGTTTAACGTTCCCACTAGATCACGAAGGGTTTATCCACCATTTTCACTACCATTAGCATCTAAAACTATAGACAGGACAGTTTTCTATGGCGAGCAGGCAGAAACCTTAATAACATAATAAAAGATCTTGATATCGATATCTTCAACTGTAGTATACCATCAGTGAAGCGGAAATTGGCAAAAAGATATTAGTTGGTTGGGAGTATCATGCGTTGTAATTACGTGATCGCAGGCATTTTTCTGCTTGCAGATTTCTATCCCGGGCATTGTGGGCGACTGGTTGATTTTTTCGTGAAATGTGTTTGCTATGTTTGTATAGGCACCTAGTTTATTTTGCTATCTATTATTGCTGTATGACCAACATAATACCGAAGTCTATCTCTGGAAACCTATAATTGGCTCTTTTGTGATTTATATTTATGTTTATACTATTTGATGTAGCTGTTGGTTTTCCTATAAATAAATAAATAAATAAATAAATAAATCTGTCCACAACACTTTCGAAGCAAAGTCTGGTGAGCTTTCCACTTGAACTCGGTACCATTCTCAGAATGCCACACGAGGTAAGCAGGAATTAGCTCGGGCGTACGTTGCATGTGGTAAGGTTCGCGTGGTAGTCCTTGGGTTGGCTGCACGGCTAGTACGGCTTCTTCAAACTCCGGATCACGGGTCGCCGAGCGGCCAGTCTCGGATGACGCGTGGAAAGAGCCCGTTAAATGCAGTAGGCGATTGACCATTTTCCTGAAGCAATGCAGTGAAGGCAGTTGCCTGGCTTCATCAGCTGGTCTACCTTCTATGAATCGCTGATACAAGTTCCGTGCTTCACTTAAGTTGCCATCGCCGGCACCCACACACATCATCATTTCATAATAACCTACATTACTCAAAGACACCTCGAACTATCACTGATCACAGTTATCACAACAAATCCAAATTTCGAACTTCACTCCACAGATAGTAAACAAGCACTGACAAATAATTTGACAGTTTACTTTCGTGTGCATGTTTCTATCTCTTTCGAATGCTAGTATCCTGGTACTTAAGGGTATGTTATTTCTTTGTGCGCAATAAAATATTTTTATGGTATTGTTTGAATGAATGAATGTATTGTATTTTATGAAAGTAGGTACGTATTTTACTTTGAACCTAGAAAAGTAAAAAAGTCGTTTATCTAATAAGGATCACCCGCGCTCACACTCTGGCACTAACACAGAATTGCCACGTTTCTTCGCAAATATCCCGCGCAATAGCAGAAGGCGAAATTAATCTGTCAATAATAAGACATACTATCACTCTGCCCGTATCCCTAATGGGGTGGGCAGAGTCACAAGAACACCCCATTAGCGGTACGAGCATGATAATTATTTATGTACCTATGTTATGATTACTTGTGGCTCTGTCTGCCCCATAAGAGATAAAGGCGTGATATTATGTATGTATGTTTGGTACGGGCATGTAGCGATACGAGCGTGTAGTGGTAAGTGAAATTCCGCAGTCTCTGCCTACTCCAATGGGAAAAAGGCGTGATGTTATTGTTCACTGTTGGACAATACACGACTACAATTTAGGAAGGAAAAAAAATACAAAAAAAAATAATATTTTTTATCATGGTTAATGATAACTTTCCCTTAACAGCACCGCCATTTTGAATTTCGGGTGCACTAGGGCTTGCCGATCAAAAAATGACTATCGATAATCTATCCCGACCGAGAGTCGATCGATAGCAAGACTATTGATAACTCGGAAAGTGGGAACATTTTCGATTTTATTACCTAAGTGCAATACAATCGATAGTATCGTTGCGGATTAATAACAAACTATCGATAATTTTGCCCTCAGTCAGTAGTATTGCTACACTCCGATAGTATGGTTATTTTGAGTGGGCTGATTGTCTAAACTGAATTTCAATAACTCAAAAGTCCATGGATTTAGATTTTTTGAAAAGTTATTTTTTTATTTCTACCAATCAAAATCGTAGTTGAAAATGATTATGATCGATAATCGATACTGAACTATCGATAGTTTGAAACACTAGCGTGCCTTTTTTTATTCGCGAGCCCTGGCATCCTGGTACAGGGTATAAATCCCATTAACTGTCCCAATGCAATTTGCAATTCCGTGCTTCGGAAGGCACGGTTGGTCCCGGTGACTACTTACTCATGTAAGAAAGTAGTCATTACATGAGTCATGTCAGGGTACCTCTGGCGGCTCAATAGTTACCCTGAAACCAGGGTTGATGAGGTTGGTAATCCACCTCACAACCCACACGATAGAAAAAGATTTAAAAAAATACTGTTATGTGTTTTTAATTCCTTGTAGGCAATAAAGTATTATTGTATTGTACGAAAGTACTTATTTTAAGATTACTTTTACCATGTCATAGTAAAAGTAAAGTTATGTTAGGTAGGTACTTTACTTGAGAAATTAATTTTGTCTTTACTATGTTGTAAACGTAACATTAATGTCTCGTTAATAAGATACACAATCACTTGCAGTTGCTCGTATCCCTAATGGGGTGGGCAGAGCCATAAGTAATCAGAACATACTAACATAATATCACGCCCGTATCACTAAGGGGTAGGCAGTCACAACGGTACTTGAGAAATTTATTTTGCTTTTACTATGTTGTAAATCCCCAAGGAATTCTAACAAGCCTCTGACGTTGCCGGCCGCCTCAGGGAGGCACCCCGTCTGGCCAAGGTGCCGGACCCGGTAGTTGGCGGCTCCTTCACACTCCAGTAGCACATGGGCCGCTGTCTCGTCCATGCAGGTTCTGCACAGGGGCTTGTCGGTGACACCTAGTGTAAACAGATGTTTGTTGATATCACCGTGACCACACAGCTACACCTGCTACCTGCAGCTGTTACCTGTATTAGTGGAGACCTCTTCACATTTAGAATTCTTTTGGAGAGACAACTATTGATATTGGGTAGTGCCATCTTAGCCTGCCTGCATTTATTTACGGTGGTTCATAGTCTGGTGTGTTTGTTCATTCCCAAATACCCTAATACCGAACTAGCTTTATTTGCGGATGATACAGCCATCTATTCTTCGTGCCGTGGTCGAGTTATGATGACCGGAATTCTCCAACGCGCCAATGCCTTGGGCAAGTAGTTTCGCAAATGGAGAATCAAGGTAAACCCGGAGAAAAGTGCAGCGGTGTACTTTTCAAAGGGCTATTATAATACGTCACGGTCACGCTGTCAACTTAAGTCATCAAGATGTCTGGCAAGCCGATCCCTTGGGAGGAGCAAGTCAAATATCTCGGCGTAGTCTTAGATAGACGTCTTACTTTCAAGGCCCATATCAAACGTGTGCGCGATCGCGCCACGTTTGTAATGGGCCGTGTTCATAGTCTCCTTAACAAGCGTAGTAAATTATCCCTTAGGAATCTACACGACTTGCATCCGTCCGATCATGACCTATGCAGGGGTAGTTTTCGCTCACGCGAGTCTCTCTCAAATCCACCGTCTACAGGAAATACAAGATCGTTCGTGGTTCCTTCGCAATGAAAATCTGCACATTGACCTAAGTCTGCCAACCATTGCCCAATGGCTCAAATTAGTTTTTTCGATTCTGCTCCGCACCAACCAAATCCCCTGGTAGTTGCGGCTTCCGAATACATCCCGCTTAGGAACGGTACTGAATAGCATCGGCGTCCGAAGTATGTAATACGATCCCGACGACCCGATTACTCTAGCCATAGAATCAGCCAATCAGCTCGCGACAACAAACATTTCAGGACCCCGATACCGACACCGCCGGCGTGGTCGACGACTTCCCTCAATCAGCGCTTATCGCTATCGACTTACTAGGGTCGTTTAATTCTTTCAAATATTTTTCCTCTCAGACGACGCCCTGAGCCGAGGTTCGCGCCCAACTGGGCACCCTCAGGCCTGTTGTCTTAAATGTTGTACCGGGTGAGAGCCTTCAGCGCTCCCCATTTGTCCGGCCAAGTAGTTAATGTCATTTGCGGCAAATCTTCGATAAGTCACGTCAAAAAAAGGTGTGTTTGTTGGCTGCTCTCGTTCGTAGCAGCGAGCGGACCTGTCCGAATGAGATCGGCAATATCGGTTCCGGACCGATGGCTGTTACCTCCCGTTCCCCTTCTGGCCAACTCGTCCGCCGCGTCGTTACCTCTTGAATCGCTGTGTCCTTTGATCCATTGTAAAGTGAGGTGTTAGTACTTGCACACCTTAGTCAGTGATTGGTGGTAACTGTGTATGAGTAGTAGTAGTTGTTTAGGGCCTGCAAAACTCTGAAAGTATTCTAATGAAACTGTCCCGTACCTAGCTAGCCATGAACGCATTCGCCGCTAGCGTGATGCCCATTTGACCTGGATGACGGTGTTAAGGGAGCCTGATATTACGTAATCATAAAATAAAGCATACTACACAAGGAGACGAGATGCATTGTAAAGTACATTTCTTTATCAACTATTAATGTAGGTAATCGACTACATTTTTGGACAAAACTTGTACAACAAAGTGACTCTGCCCACCTCAGTAGCGCAGTAAGTGTGATATTAGATATGTGTAATTACTTGTAGCTCTGTCTGGTCCATTAGGGATAAAGCCGTGATTTATGTATGTTCACATCTTGTTCTATCCTATTGGTTGTGCGGTGGATAACCAACCTCGTCAATCCTGGTGCGAGGGTTATTATTGAGCCGCCAAATGCCCCTGACATGGCTCATGTAACGACTACTTATTACATCAGTAAGCAGTAACCGGGACCAAAGCCCATTGTTTTTTTTAAATATTGTGTCTGGAAATCTTGGCCTCACAAGGATGAAACAAAACAATTTAAAAAATATTGATTAATATGGCCATCACTGGCACGTTTACCCTTTACTAGGGCAGGCATAAATAAAAGAGGTAGTAGCTGTTCACTCAAAAGTTAAATACCTTGAACAGCTGATTGCTACGTAGTGTTGTGCAAATTTGAATTTATTACATGAAGACCTGGAATTCAATTGCTCATAACTAATGCAAATATGAATTTAGGCGGCCAATACTCTCGCATGTGATTTGTAGATAGTGACAGAGTAGGCACACTTCGGGTTGATACCCCCGTTCCGTTACACCCTGTATTTTAAACTATTTCTGATAAAAATAAGGGAGCCACCACGTATTTTGATCTTTCGACAGAAAGCGCTAGCCAAATGATAATTTTCAAAACCGAATAACAATTCATAATCCTTAAACCAATGCTCAGTAATACATAAAATGTCAATAAAAAATGTCTCTAAAAATAATTCTATGTCCAATTCTTTGCCAGAGAAGCCTTGAATATTTTGGTGAACTAGTTTTAATATTCCAAGCTTCTCTTTTGTCTTATTGTCTAGTTTAAAGATGAAGTACCATTCGTGGTATATGGCTGACTACCGTCAATAAAAGGTTTTGTACTGTAGAAGACAGTACAGTCAATAAGTTTACTGCCTGGTCTGGCAGAAATGTCTGTAATATAAAAAACTAGTACTGAACATATAATTTTTTTAAAGTACTTAGATAGATATATTCTATCTGTCGTTATTAAACAATTTTGAATAAACTTATTCAAATCTAAATAAATAATATTACTGTGATGACAGGTTCTGTTGTAAAGGTGTTGGTTGAGAGAAAATATATAATTATTTTCCTCACTAGCTAATGAATTTGAGTATGGAAACGAACAAATAATTAAGTTTCCACACTCAACAGTCATTAGCGACCTATGATACTTAGTTAACTGCTGTTTTGTGAGCCCTGTACTATTGCCTACTAAAAGAATAACGGTAGTGTTCGCATCATATTTACACTGGAATAGTTTTGTGATGATTTGTGAATATGACGCGCCAGGCATGCACACATTAATAATGTCATGATCAAAAGAGTTTTTTAAAAGTGGTCCTAAACCTATGCCTATATCGTCCGAGAACACAACAGTCTTTTTCGTTAGACGCGGGACAAAGTCTTTCTGGGGCGCGACGTTGTCCGGCAATGCGGTCGCGACCTTTCCGGGCCCTCGCAGCGCCCCACCTGGCGGCGCAGCGGGCGGGGGCGCCGCAGGCGCTTGCGCCGCGGAAGGCGGCACTGCCGCTGACGCCCCGCGCCTCGAGGCTCCGCGGACTCTGACCCTCCGCGGCTCGGCTCCCGGCGGCACATCACCGGCCGGCGCGACCTACTAAGATAGCCCTACGACGACATCATCTTGGGATCGGAAACTGCAATGAAGAGCAAAGCAGTTTCCACTATCTAGTTAGGAGTTCTTCAGTTTCCTCATAATTTTTAATTAGAAGCCACTGCATCACTGAGTTTGCGCAGTCATGGTAGTTTTTGAAGTATATGCACAACTCTTTATTTAGTAAATTGTATAGGCGGGCAGACCTACTAGTGTACTGTCTTTTGGCAAAAATTGTATTTGACCTAGGAACATTAGCAACCACATCATGTCTTCTTCTGCTAGTAATGCCGGGGTCATAGGGTAGTGACCCGTGTAACTTGAGCACAGTGTTTTTGATGTACAGTTTCCTGACCGATAACAGTTTGGTAAGTTGGTATAGATCATTAGTAGGGAATCTCCTCCGCTTGAAGTACATAACTTTTATTAAACCACGCTGTGCCCTTTCAACATTTAGAAATTCAGATTTAGTCGCCCCACCCCATATGGTAATGCAATAAGTGATGATTGATTGTACGAGAGATACATATATATCTTTCAGAAGATCTCTATTGGAAACAGCGACATTTCGCGGCACCACATGTCTGAGAGTTTTAAATATCCAGATTAATTTTCTAATTCGCAATATAACATGTTCCAGATGTGGGTACCATGAAAGCCGCTGATCCAAATAAACACCCAGATATTTTGTTTGTGCTACCTTTGTTATAATTGGACAAGTACAATTTAGGTTATTTGATGTATCATCACAGCTATGTATCTGAATCTTGAATCCATCACTTGGTTGAGAGTTGTTATAGATACTAAAACATATATAATTTGTTTTAGCGGTATTTAATGTAAGAATATTGTTATGTAGCCATTTACCTATTTGCCTCAAGCCAAGTTCAGCATCAGCTTTAACACTGTTCCACGAGTCACCCACAAATACGACAGCGGTGTCATCGGCATATTTGCGTAAATATTTGCATTCTTGACCTTCATTTGACACAAATCGTTAATATAAATTAAGAACAACGTCGGGCCAAGGACACTACCTTGCGGTACTCCGTAAAACACCTCCTCATACTCACTGGTAGAGTCCTCCAGTCTTACACTCTGTTTTCTATTTTTAAGGTAATCAATAAATAAAAGTAGTGGTATGCCTCTTATGCCAATCACCTCTAACTTCTTTATAAGAATTGGGAGAGAGACTGTATCGAACGCTTTTTTTAAATCTAAAAAGACTGATATACATTTTTTATGTTTATCAAGCTGATCAATTACAAGTGAAGTAAGAGCAGCGACTGCATCCTCAGTTGATCTCCCACGTCGAAAGCCAAACTGACAATTAGATAATATATTATATTTTTGTAAATAATTTTGAAGTCTATTATTAAGCAACTTTTCTATAATTTTGGAGATTACTGGTAGAACTGAGATCGGTCTGTAATTGCTCACGTCAGCTCTATCCCCATCCTTATAAATGGGAGTGATGATTGACTGTTTAAGTAACGTTGGGAAGACTCCGCTTTCAAAACATAAGTTAGCACCGTGTGTAATAATAGGGATTACCTCAGCCTTCGCAACTTTGAGAAACAGTGTTGGGATGTGATCCCAACCAGGAGCACTATTAGACTTAAGGCTCATTAATATAGTGCCAACCTCTTCATCATCTGTAGGCAACAGGACTAGCGAGTTTTGTTGAGGATGTAAGTTATCTAGGAAAGAGATTGAATCTGTAGCTATAGGTTGTATTTGTTGTGCTAGTTGTTTGCCAACGTTAGCAAAGAATGTATTAGCATGATTAGCAGAGGCAAAAGAGGTTGATTTTATGTTGGAGAGTTCTGTGTTTATACTATCTATTTTATTTGTATATGTTATATTTTTGATATTTTTCCAAAGAATTTTATTATTATTTAAAGATTTGGCCAGCAGTTCTCTATCGTAATTTCATTTTATTTTTTTATGAGACTATTACAAAAGTTCCTGTACCTATTATATGTCATTTTTTTTTTTTTTTTAATGTTATTGTACGGATCACTGCGAACCTGTTTTTGTAAGTTATTACGATTTCTGATGCATCGAAGAATTCCCGGTGTCATCCACGGTTTTATTATGCGAAATTTGGAAGGTATATTGTGAGTGATTGTGTTTTAACGTTTCTATTAATGTGTAAATAAGACGATTTATAACATAAGTGGGGTCATCGCTATGCAATAGTTCCGCTAGTCTTTTATTTTTAAGTTGCTCCAGAGCTTTTTCAAAATCAATAGTTGTTTTAGTTTTTGTAACAGTATTGTGCTTTTTAGTTTTAGATAAAATTAATAACGTTGTGTAGTGATCAGTAGTGGTTGTACTAAGAACTGCTATAGTTGCTTGATGTTTATTCTTATTTATTTTTAGCATTACATGATCCAAGCAGTTTTTACCCCTCGTGGGTATAGTGTGGCCAGCTAATAAGCCATACATAGCCAACTTGTTTAAATAGCTGATTCTGTTCTTCTGTTCGTAATGGAGTTCATCAGGTTTGAGCGTAATGTTTATATTTATATCACCTGCGAGTACTAAGTTCTTAGTTGTAGAATTCAAAGTATCTAGATGTGTACAAAGTGATTCAATGAAGCTTTCAGCATTAACATTTGCGGGAGACCTGTATATGTATACATAACAGCGTAGTATTAAATGTGTCAAGTTGAAGGCATGACGCCTGTGGTAATATGATTTCCTGAATTTTATGTTTGAGTGTTTTTTTTATGTACACCACCACGCCGTCATTTTGATTACGTTGAACCCTAGTGAAGTACGAACAGTAGTTTTGTAGCACCGGTATGGGTTTGTTAGGGTCAAGTCTGCATTCAGTCAGAATGATAACATCAGTTTCAAATGCTAAATTGGAAATACTTAGTAAGAAGTCGTCAAAGTTGTAGTATATACTCCTTATATTTTGTGATATTACTGTAAGGTCATTTTTATTAACATTACAGTGCTTTTTAAGATCCGTGACATTACAAAGAATGGAGCGGGCTATCTCAATATGATCTATCTCGTTCAATGTATTTACTCTATCATCCATAGTAAAAATGTTTATAGGTAAACTCGTGCAATGTAAATATAGTTAATATGTATTTTATGTAGGGTACACTAGTCAAAATGTTGTTTAAGTTGATGGTGACATTTTTGAGTTGCGAGTTCGGTGTGAGTTGTAAGATTGGTGCGAGAGATGTGATTGGTGTGAGTATGTGTAAATAGAGGTATTTAGTTGTATGCAGGGGAATGTGTGCATAAGTGATGCGTGTAAGTGAGTTTGTTTGTATGTAATAATAGTTGTTTGTACAAGTATAGATAACTATAGTACACAGTAAATAGTACATTAACAGCGGATTCAAGCTACAGCAAAGTTGTGAATCCCATGATAATACGAGGAATATAATGTAATTATAACATCCTAGCAATAGTCAGTCTTCCTGCATAAGTTGTTGTATTTGGACTTCTGATCTTACAGTGATGATAGGTGAACTTTCAGTTTTACGAAGATAAACTTTGCCGTAGTGCGTCCAGCAGAACTTATAATTTTTCGACTTTTTCAAGTCTCTCGCCAAGTAGTGCAAACGTGAGGCTCTCGCAGTCAGATGCTCCGACAAATAGACAGGGGTGTTCTCTTTAGATTTAAGGCCAAGATGTTGCGCTTGGAGTTTTGTTTTGTTCTTGATGTTGAAGGACTTAGCCTTCTTCAGGAAATCGGATTTTAGTAAGGCTGAGTTGGTTTCAATGATGATAGGGGTATTTTTCTCTTCTGGCGCTTTTCCACGCACCCTATATATATCTTTAATGTCCGATTTAGTAATCTCACAGCCGATTGTTTTTGATAGGTGTGTAACCATCTCGATCAGGTCTTCCTTGTGCTCATTGTTGACTTTGGGTACATTTTTCAATTCAAAGTTTGACTTGCGGCTCAGAATCTCCATGGTTTCAACCCTGTTCTCTAAGAAATAAATGTACTGTCTGTCATCCTTGGCCTGCTCCTCTAACTCGGACACACGGTGTTGGAGTTCATTATTTTGTTCAGATAAAAATTTAACCGAGCCTTCAATGTTCAATATTGTTTGCTGCATGTCGAGCAAGGTTGTGTTGATGTTGGTTAGTTGTTCTCTTTGGGAAGCTGTAAAATAGGTCATAAGGCGTCGCATTTCCTCTTTAAAGTCACCAAATTGGTCACTTGACGTGTTGCTTAGTGTGGTGTCAGTCCTTGGGGGACGGACAGTGACGTTAGAAGTACTGGGAGGCGACGTACCCCTATCTTCCTCAGATAGACAGATAGACATTTCGGGATCTGAGAGATTCACGTTGTGTTTATCTTCCATAGCGTACTAGGATAGCAGAAATGGCAGCAGTGTCGTCGTTGAGTGCAGAGGCGAGTTATTCGCGTGAGCGCATGCGTTATATTATTCTACAAAACAACAGTATGGTACCAGGCTGTCAGAACCATAAGTCGATCTGTCGCAGTGATATAAAAAGCACGTGTGCAAATAAGTCAGGGGTCCTTATAAGTTGGTGGCGATCGACGACTTCATACAAAATTTCGTTCCGTCCAAGTTAAATTGACCTCCGTATAATCCACTTGGTAGGGGTCTTTATTAATTGGTTGGTATCGACGTGTACATACGAAAACTAGTTCCGTCCAACCTAAATTGACCCGTAATATTAGCAAGTAGGTTGATCAGTGTGCTTGATGAATAGGAAAGAGGCTGTCTCACCGCTTCACCGCTGGAGTTGTATGATAATGTCCCTGTCACACACTAGCGCGAGTCGTCTAGAAATCTCGATGCAGGATTGACCTCCTCGCTGCTTATGCACTCCTATTTTTGTATTTGAATTATTTTAAACGAAAATTTATTAAAAATGCAAAATAACCGAGAATAAAGGTTTTGAGCACGTCCACTCTAAGCTGAGGCCCGGGAGGAAGAGCTTATTAAATAACTTGTAATGTATATCCTCATTGGTTTTTAAAAGATGTGTTGCTGTTGCAGTTTCTTGTCATTTCTTCTCCTCAGCTATAACACCTTGCGAAATGACGTAAATTCAAAAATGTTACATTGACCTTCAACAAGTTTATCCATGATAATTACGTTGAATAAATGATTCTGATTTCTGATTTCTGAAGAGGTCGTGAGTTTGCTTTATTTAAATCTCTCTGTGTTGTAACGAAGCATTTCGGACCAACGAGCCTTGTAGCGACATCTTGTGGTTTCTGGCGATATAACGTTTTTATATTTTACCCGCAGGACGTCACAGATGGCGCTGCAGGGTTATCGATGGGCCCGAACATTTTAATAATTTACTTTTTTTTTCTAAATTAATATTTAAATTATCTGCAACATTTATTCTAAATTATATTATATTTTTGGTTTAGTTTTGGATTAATTTGGATCAAACAAATCGATCGTTTGTTGTCAGTAAATCGATAACGAATCTATGGTTTGGTAGATTTTTATTTTGGTTGGCAACATTGTTGGTTCGTGTGTCAGACTGACAGCTGGCTGACGGCTGAGCTGAGAGACAGGTTTTGGAAAGTGGGGACGTCGCGAGAGCGCCGGAGACTCCACTGCCGTAACTATAATGTGGGCAAATTAACCTCTCATCTGCCGGAACGCGGATCTCGACCAGACACAATGTAAAATCTATTGTGTCTGGTATCTCGGCAGATAAGAGGTTAAAAGCCACGATTTATCGGCGACATCAAGAGCCGATGTCTCAATTTAAATAAACAACTTAACCGAGATGGTGAGTCCTCGCAATTTTTCGTGCATATTTTTGCACCAACTTTGTGATAACCTCGAGGTCCTTGTTTTCAGCAACATCACTGAAATCCCATCGCCTAAGGTCCAGTGGGTGGGTTTAGGTTGCATCCGAGCGATGCCCAACTATCCCGGATGAACCTGTAAGTTATTTTCTTTGTTTTACACTCGTGAGTTGCCTTGCCACGCTGTCAGCTGAACCACATGCTAATCATTGCCATTCCTTGTTGCAGATGGGGTTTTTGTTTAATTTTCTAACGTTTTTAAGTTCTATTTTAAGAATGAAGAAGTTTCAATGGTCGTGACATGCTATTGTCTAAGAAGAAGTTTATGATTGGATCAGACTATTTCAACAAATTTTTGTGAATGAAGATTGCTACTGTTTTCTTCTGCGTTTGCAAGTTATTTCAAGCTTCTTTACGGCGGAGCTTGCCTTGGTTGTTTGCACGTCGAAGCTTTCCTTTGTGCGGCGCGCATGTGGATGTGCCGCGCCTCTCCTTTTGTCAACACTCCGGATAAGGCCCGGTGAAGGACTGCGAGGTTGACCGGTGGACGTGCAGCCCGCCAGCTGCGTAACAGTTGGTCCGCTGCGCCGCCATCGTCCAGCACGCCCTGGCCTGAGCCGGCCTCAACACAACCCCTGTACGGTATACCGGGACGCCTCAGGTAGGCCTGATAGTCGAAGGTCTCGAGTAAGTGAGGTGCCTACAGGTGTATGGACAGTGATTTAAAACCTAGTGCTATCTTATGGTCATGTCACAGAGTGATACTTTACCTAACGGCCCACTAGTTTTCATTGAATTCCATTCTCTAAGTAAAAAGATTTACGTTTCAGTGGCGCCCTTCTTGGTGAAATTGTCGCTTTGTACAATCATTTTAGAATAAGTGGTGTTGGCATAAACTTTAAGATTAAATTTAGTGAAAACAGTTTATTTTTTTTATTATTAAAAGTGATGGGATTTTGTGTGAATTGTTTGTGTTTATGTTGCATCTTAAGTTGTGTTTGTCTTAGCATAAGTAAGGTTCTAGGCCTCCTACAGAGACCTAACTTAAGTACTTATTTTATTTGCAGTAAGTTTAAACCCAATTTTATGGCCTAAATGGTCTAGGGCTTATTGTCATTTTAGTACCTACTACATTTGTTTGTTTTTTTTTTATAAACCTTTTATTTAAAATTACAGGTTAAAACCAATTATTAAAACTTTTTGATGCATACTAGCAATTTTTTTATCAGTATTGTGTTTTTTTTTTTTTTGGTAAAATTTGGACTTATAATAATTTACCAACAATAAAATTTTGTTAACATATTTAATTAAAAAAAAACAATTTCACATTTAAAATCAATTATAATATAGCACTTTCTAGTTATTTTTTTTATCATTTATAATAGGACACTAGCTGGTACCCGCGACTTCGTCTGCGTACTTTTAATTTGAATGTTAAGGATTATATTAAAGGAACGGTATAGATTTGGGTATTATTTATTTATTATTTGAGAATTGTGGAGACCGAACTGAATGCAGCCCGCGAGATCACTGCGACCTTGTCAGATCTATTGTGACCTAAATCCCTACATTTAAAAATTCTCCTCTAGACCGATCCGTTCGAAGAGATCCAACGTCTTTTTGGGAGAAAGTTGCACGACTTCCTGGGGATCCATTATGTAGTCCCCAAGTGTATGGCTTCTACTATGTATGAGAGCCTCACAGCTGCACAGCAGATTTAGTGGCGTCTCATTTTCCCCTAAACAGAATCTGCATAAAGGAGACTCGGTCAGCTCCATTCTGTGTATGTGCTTATTGAGTCTGCAATGCCCCCTTATTAAAATCCTAGCCTGCCCCCTAGTGAGAGTAACGATTTCTGATGAGAATTTCTTAGAAAAAGGTATAATCAGCTGCTTCGAATTTTTCAGGCCAACTGAGTTGGGCCAAAATTCCTTGGATTCATTTCCTAGTCGCACCCCCAGATGATATCTAGAGGTGCTTTTCGAGATCCCGCAGAAGGGTTCGGGTTCGATTAGACTTGTTCCCGATCTCTCTCTCCGAATCCGATCCGATCCGAATTTGAGGCCCCCAACTTATTCAGACTATCTATACACTCTAGAATGAGTAATGAGTCTACTTCAGTCGCCGCCACTGCCTTAAGAGCAGCCTGGCTGTCCGACAGTATGAGAATGTTACTGTTTATGTTCCCCAAATTTTGGTGCACACAATCAATGATGGCATACATCTCAGCCTGAAAAACTGTGGCGTGTGCCCCCATGTTGGTTACCCTCTTTCGCTTGGGGCACTTATACACCCGCCCCTGAAAGCCCATCTCGCTTAGAGCCGTCGGTAAACCACACCCGATCCGCACTGGGAAAGGGCGAGGGTAGAGTTCTAGACCACTCCTCTCTCTCTGGTATTACCACCTTGAAGTAACTCACAAAGTTATGAGTCCCGACCATGACGTCTGAGGGCATCGCCATAACCGGGTCAGTCATAAGGTCCTCTTTGAGTTTTCTCATGACAGTTGATCCCCATGTCGTCTTACCCCTTTCCGTAGCTCGGAGCATAGCGAGTCTAGCTTCCCCGATTATGTACAGATGGAATGGACGCAGGTTTAGTGCCGCCTCCATTGCCAAGGTTGGTGTGGACGACATATCTCACGTTATTATCATGCAAGCCATTCTTTGGACGCTGGTTAGGTCCGTAATGTAGGTCCCAATAGATGCCTTTTTGAACCATGCTGCACAGCCGTACGCAAAATATCCCATACAAACTTTCAACCCCTATTTTAACTTCTGCATCCCTTTTTTTCGCAATAAAGGCCTATGTTCTTTCTCAGGGTCTAAAGATTGTCTGTGCCAAATTTCATCAAAATCGGTTGAGAGGTTTAAGCGGAAAAACGTAACAGACAGACAGACAGAGTTACTTTCGCATATATAATATTAGTAGGGATTCCCTAAATTATGGCGCCTACCTACCCTCTAAGTTAGAAAAGTGATCAAATACTAACTTGAAGTCTTAGTAACACTCAGTTTAAAAAAAAACATCAAAATCATTTCAGTAGCTATGGCGTCATGCGCTTCTTGACACGATCACGCTAGATTTCCGCGGGAATGAAGCATTTTCCCGCCGTAAAAAGTAGCCTGTGTCCGTGCCTAGGATCCTATCTTTAAATAAACCACGTCTTATAAAAATCTGTTCAGACATTAAGGCGTGAATGAGGTAAACTTTTAAAACAAACGATTAAAAATCACTAACTTAATTAGTTTTCTGCCTACTGCCTACGCCTTAAGTGCGATAGCATGAATATTAATAGCCCACATCCTTTTCTAGGTAGGTGGGTACTATCTATCACCTAACTAACTTTCATTAAAAAACCGTTCAGCCGTTTAGACGTGAAAGAGCAAAAGTCCCAACAAAAACGACAAAAAAATCACTAACTCAATTTAGTTATCTGCCTACTGCCTATGACCATTTCTAGGTTATCATCTATCACCATAACAAATTTCATCAAAATCCGTTCAGCCGTTTAGGCGTGAAAGAGTAACAGACAGACAGACAGACAGACAGAGTTACTTTCGCATTTATAATATTAGTATGGATTGGTAGGAAATTACTATTTTGTAATATTGCTTCATTATCATATTGACAGTTGTGCCGCTGCTTGGCAAATATTTTGCTTATATGTTTTTTGGAATAATTATATATCTGTCTTTCAATAACAACTTTAATGAGTAATATACAGTAGTAAACTTGCTTTACAATCTTTACATATTGAATAATATATTACCTTCAACTTGAAAATAAACATTAAAAGTAAACATAACCTTCAACAAACAAAATTAATTTAAAAACTGTTGTTTCTTTTATTATTTTGAAAATTATTTACAGGAATAGACTGAGAATTGATGTTGTGTGAGAATTACACGTATTTGGTTTATATTTAATGAAAAATTTGTACATATTTTAGAAAATAAGTTTTGGAGGCAGACGGGTACATTTTGAGATATAAATTTACTTAGTTGACTTCAGAACTCTTTTCAAACTTGAAATTATAACTAAAACACAACCATGGATATCCAAACTGTTTATTTAGGTGTTCGAGCCTTCGGCTTGACCCACTGTGAGATAACCCTTTTGAAACATCAGCGCCATCTAGTAGTTTATCGTGGAAACATACGGGTGTATCCGCTTCCGGCGGCGAGTCAGCGCAGTGGCAGGGAACGTCAGTTTAATTCCTCAGTACGCTTTTGAATCTCGGCGTCGTCGGTAGTGAGTACTACTTCACAGGACGACATCGAAATATCACAGGTAAATAGAAATTATAATGAAATATACACATCTACTTACCGTCTCGTGGGTGTCCCTAGTTTATTAGGGAAATAAGCTACAAAGAAAAAAAAAAAAACAAAAGATTGTTTGTGCATACATAATTACATACATGTCGCCCTCGGCACATGCTACCCATTTATGATCCCAACGTTGTTGTCGGCTCGCAACGAACGACAACCTGATTACGAATTTTAGTCGTATCAGAACGTATGCACTCCATAATGCAACAATCATTGTTGGGACGCATCAGATGGTGCGACCGGTCGCACAATATGACGCGACCGGGTCGCGTTAAGGGATGCGACTGGACGCATCAGAGGGTGCGACTGGTCGCATAATATGGCGCGACCAGGTCGCGTCAAATGATGCGACTGGAGGCACTAGATGGCACGACGGCTCGCATTAAATAAGGCCACTTAGTCGCATCATACATCACACGATGATTCGACAAACCTAAAGTAAACTCTTACAAATGGTGTTTCATTTGTTTTCTCAGGCCATGGATCTAACAACAATGGGTGCTCTCTGTGAGCTAATCCCTCAAGATCGAAAGGATTTTTTTCAACGAACCGTCGATATCCTTGATGATACATACCCGGACGGCTGGCGTTCATGGGGGGTGAAAAATGTATCCTATTCAGACCTCTTCGGAAAATCAATCTCACCGGCTGTTGAAGCAAAATTACGCTTCGCCGTCCCTACCGCAAGGCTAGCTCTGGCATACTCACCGGATGACTGTTCCCTCTCCGAGAAAAAATACCGCATAATCAAAAGGATGATGCTTCAGTGGCCACTAGGACGAGCGCTTCTGTACGCTCCGCACAAAATTATGGAGGAAATTCATCAAGAGTCGTATGATGTCTTCATGCATACAGTAAAAACACTGAAACCCCAGCTTACCTCTGTAAGAGGGAACTCCCCAAGAAAACGGAGCTCGTTGTCACCTCAACCTGGCTGCTCGTCGGCTGCCAAAACACCTCGCCGCGAATCAGATCCCAGTGATCCCCAACTACAGCAGTCATTTTTTGAAAAAATGGTAGACCTTCTCGCAAATCAGACTCAGGCAATCGAAGGCATTGCCGCTCAGATTTCTACCCTATCGTCAAGAAGCGAGCAAAGTATCGCGGATGAATCCGAATCAGATGCCGAAAGCACACTTTCTGATACAAATTTTTCGGCACCGTCGCTTAACGTTATCCCAAAAAGTGCCGTTGACGCCGAAGACACACAGGAAGCACTGCTGACAACACAAATTGCAGAAGCTGAAAAAAAGCTAGCAGCATTAAAAGCAGCTAGCAGTGTCGAAAATTTATTCAATTATGACTTCACACCATCAACAGTTGAAGCAGAACCAAAATTAGCAAAGGCTGACCATCGGCTAGTCGAACAGGGGCGTAGATGCCAACGACTTAATGACGAGGGTTGGAAAAATGTACGCTACGCCGAAGTACAAAAAACGTTCCACGCTACCCCAGTATTTGGAGCACTCAAGGTTAACAACCTCCTGGCTACATCAACGCCTTCGTGGAACTCAACTGCACAATTAGAAAAAACAGATCTCACTTTAGGTGCAATAACACACGGATTGCTCCTACAGAGGAAAGCGTTCCAAGAGATCTGTAAAACATTAGATACAAAGGCTCAACAGGATATACAGAAGCACCTCCTGGCTCCCGACAGCACTTTTCGGAAAATCTCCGATGGTCTCCTTCAGTACACATGTGGCCGGAGGGCCGAAATAATTCAGCTGCGACGGGAGATTTACAAATCACCGAACAAGATTCTTAACGAGATATTACATGACATCCCGCCTTCAGATACACACCTCTTCGATGACGAAAAACTATCAGAAGTGGTGAAAAATCAGGGGGGGGCACACAAGTTCTTCCCCAGGAAGACAACTCCCGGCTTCAAAACCGGAAAGAAACCTTTCACTTCAAAGGGTCAAAGTAAATCTCAAAACGGGAAAGCTTACAATAGGAAGCAGCCACCGATGAAGAATTTTCGTCCAAAACAAGAAACCTCAGGAAACAACAACAAACCTAGAACAGGTCAAAATCAAAACTCAACGAAAAAACCCTAAATCTAAGGTATTTCGCGCAGGGAGGCTCGGAGAAAGGATTAGTCTGTGGGAATCGTTAGGCGCTTCAGAAACGATCCTCAGTGTCGTTAGAGGCTACCGTATACCCTTTATTTGTAAACCGCCACATACGACGTTATCGTCTAAAAATGGGAAAAAATTTCAAAACAGGGCGTCGAACGCTATGACCCAACAAATTTCCAAACTGATCGACATGGGTGCGATTTCCTTAAACATTTTTAAGAGTGGTTACTTATCACCTATATTCTTAAGAGAAAAACCTAACGGTTCTCACAGACTGATCTTTAATCTGAAACGCCTAAATTCCTTTGTCCATCCCCCAAAGTTTCGACTAATAAGCCTTAGGAAGCTCTCCCAAGTAATACAAAAAGGAGACTCCCTGGTAAAAATAGACATTTCAAACGCCTATTACCACATCCCCATACTCAAATCACACAGGCGATACCTATCCTTGGCATTCAATGGTAAAATCTACAACATGAACTGCCTACCCTTTGGCTTGTCAAGCGCTCCATCTATCTTCAGTAAAATTAGTAACTGGGTAGCTTCACTACTCCGTAAAAGGGGAATCAGAGTTATCGTATATCTCGATGACTTTTTACTTATGAATAACGACGCTACATTGTTAGCGAACCAGGCGAACTGGACCGTTCAATTTCTAAAAGATCTGGGTTGGCACATCAACGCAGATAAAACTGATCTACAGCCTAAGACTTGAATAGAATACTTAGGTATAGACTGGGATACCTTATTAAATCAAAAGATTTTGCCACTGTCTAAAATTATTAATATAGAATCATCCATTTTAAACACGCTGCGCAAAGACAAATGGAGCTGGATGGAGGCAAAACAGCTGTTGGGTAAACTAAACTTTGCGACCAATGTAATCCCACTGGGTCTCCTTCATTGCAGACTTATCCAGATCGCAGCAAAATCTCTACCAGACACAGAAAAATACAGGAGTTTTCAATTACCACACCAGGTAAAACACGAACTGCGCTGGTGGCTTCAAAATTTGACAAAAACGTCGACAATACAAACTGCCCCACCATCAGCCTTTGTAGCCACCGATGCCTCGGACATCGGCTGGGGCGCAATAGTGGACAACAAACATCTGTCAGGTTGCTGGAACAGCTCTCAGGTACATTGGCACTGCAATCGAAAAGAGCTTTGGACACTATTAGAAGTACTGCAAAGAGAGTCGGAACAACTCCGAGGGAAAACCATTTTGTTTCAAACAGACAACCGGACTGCAGCCTCGTATATACGAAAACAAGGTGGTACAAAATCCATGACTCTCCTGAACATCGCAACCAAAATTTTGAACTTAGCCCTACTGCACGAGATCACAATAGTACCAAAGTATCTACCAGGCAGGTACAACGGTCTTGCCGACAGTTTATCCAGACTGAAAACTCAACAGGAGTGGCACCTCGATTCAATGACCCAGCAAGCAATTTTCCAAAGGATGGGGCTTCCGACAATCGACCTGTTTGCGACAAACGCGTCCGCAGTAGTCCCCAGATACGTAAGCGAGGACCAGAAAGACACCATGAGCGAGTTCACGGACGCACTCAGCAGACCGTGGAATTACGACCTGGGTTGGGTTTTTCCCCCCCCGGCTCTAATTCCTCGAGTACTGCAACACCTGAATGCTTCCCTCGGCCACTATATACTAATAGCACCGAAATGGGAGAAAGCATTCTGGAGAGCAGAGGTGAAAAAGCGTGCAGTACGAGCACCTTACCAGATCCGGAATCTCAAAGCTCATCTGATAGATCTTCGAACCAACCTACCACCTCGCAACGTACAGAACATGTGTTTGGAGGCCTGGCGAATACGGGCTGGTCCGACGAAATAATAGGCTGGAACGACAGTGAACGTGAATTCTTACAAACAGCTTGGAGGAAGTCTACGATGAAGACCTATCGCCCAGCATGGAAGAACTGGCTCTTGTGGTGTGCAGACAAAAATGTATCCTCATCAACGCCTAGTCCTAGCGATTTGGCCCGATATTTAATCTTCTTGCACGAGTTTAAAAAATTAGCACCCAAAACTATACTTGTTCACAAGTCCACGGTGGCTACCTTTACAAAACCCAGTCTGACAGCACCATTGAGCGATCATCCGCTAGTGAAGAAGACAATCAAAGCTATTCTGTTACGAAGACCACCGGAAAGAGCGCCTTCAACATGGAACGTAGAAGATCTTTTGCGCTGGATTTCACAAACACGCATAGACGACGCAAATCTGTTCCAGGTATCTCAACGTGTAGCTACCTTACTACTTCTAGCATCGGGGCGACGCATACACGACTTAACACTATTGCATATAGATGCAGACCACTGTCACATCGCAGAAAGTCAAATTATTTTCTGGCCACGTTTTGGCTCAAAAACCGATAACTGTAACTATCGGCAGTCGGGCTGGAGCCTCTCGAAGCATGATGAACTCAATTTCAACCTTTGCCACTGGATACCTATACTCATGAGAGTATCCAATCATCGTCGAAGAGCGGACGCGACTTTAACAAACTTGTTTATTACAACAAGAGGCAGAGTAAAAGCTGCATCGAGATCAGTCATAGCTGGCTGGCTAAGATCAATCTTGAGAGATGCCAAAATCAGGGGTTCCCCAGGTAGCTTCAGATCAGCTGTGGCTACAGATAACTGGACCAACAGAAATTTGGATATGGATGAGGTTCTACGCAAAGGAAATTGGCGTAGTGCGCAGACATTCTTGAATCATTATTTCAAAAATATTGAACCAAGGGAGAACACTGTTTCCACGCCTTTTGCAAGCATGTCACGGTCTTTTACCCCTATATAGGATCGACTGATAAACTTTTCATGTGATTACTAATTAGTACAAATTATCATAAGACTGACTGAGTTTATTTTGAAATAATTTATTGTTTTTACTAAGTACTTTTTGTTACCTAATTTGTTGATTAAACTTATATATGTACTTTACTATTCATGATGCATTTCAATTACTCCTGTCAACTGAATCTAAATCTAATAATCATTTAAGTCACAGTACGCAGAGTCAGCACCGGCAGATATTAAACATCTCACAGTGGGTCAAGCCGAAGGCTCGAACACCTAAATAGAAGCGTTTTTCCCCCGAAGGGTAAAAAACGTATATTTAGGTTTCAGCCGTAAGGCTTGACCCACATATTAATTTACTTGCCGGCTGTTAAGCCTTCTCGCCTCAATTCAAACTTGTACTGAGGAATTAAACTGACGTTCCCTGCCACTGCGCTGACTCGCCGCCGGAAGCGGATACACCCGTATGTTTCCACGATAAACTACTAGATGGCGCTGATGTTTCAAAAGGGTTATCTCACAGTGGGTCAAGCCTTACGGCTGAAACCTAAATATACGTTTTTTACCCTTCGGGGGAAAAACGCTTCTATTTACATTCACTGCTCCGTGATGAGTTAGTTTATGAAGTGAGTTAGCTAGTGTCCTATTATAAATGATAAAAAAAATAACTAGAAAGTACTATATTATAATTGATTTTAAATGTGAAATTGTTTTTTTTTAATTAAATATGTTAACAAAATTTTATTGTTGGTAAATTATTATAAGTCCAAATTTTACCAAAAAAAAAAAACACAATACTGATAAAAAAATTGCTCGTATGCATCAAAAAGTTTTAATAATTGGTTTTAACCTGTAATTTTAAATAAAAGGTTTATAAAAAAAAAACAAACAAATGTAGTAGGTACTAAAATGACAATAAGCCCTAGACCATTTAGGCCATAAAATTGGGTTTAAACTTACTGCAAATAAAATAAGTACTTAAGTTAGGTCTCTGTAGGAGGCCTAGAACCTTACTTATGCTAAGACAAACACAACTTAACTTAAGATGCAACATAAACACAAACAATTCACACAAAATCCCATCACTTTTAATAATAAAAAAAATAAACTGTTTTCACTAAATTTAATCTTAAAGTTTATGCCAACACCACTTATTCTAAAATGATTGTACAAAGCGACAATTTCACCAAGAAGGGCGCCACTGAAACGTAAATCTTTTTACTTAGAGAATGGAATTCAATGAAAACTAGTGGGCCGTTAGGTAAAGTATCACTCTGTGACATGACCATAAGATAGCACTAGGTTTTAAATCACTGTCCATACACCTGTAGGCACCTCACTTACTCGAGACCTTCGACTATCAGGCCTACCTGAGGCGTCCCGGTATACCGTACAGGGGTTGTGTTGAGGCCGGCTCAGGCCAGGGCGTGCTGGACGATGGCGGCGCAGCGGACCAACTGTTACGCAGCTGGCGGGCTGCACGTCCACCGGTCAACCTCGCAGTCCTTCACCGGGCCTTATCCGGAGTGTTGACAAAAGGAGAGGCGCGGCACATCCACATGCGCGCCGCACAAAGGAAAGCTTCGACGTGCAAACAACCAAGGCAAGCTCCGCCGTAAAGAAGCTTGAAATAACTTGCAAACGCAGAAGAAAACAGTAGCAATCTTCATTCACAAAAATTTGTTGAAATAGTCTGATCCAATCATAAACTTCTTCTTAGACAATAGCATGTCACGACCATTGAAACTTCTTCATTCTTAAAATAGAACTTAAAAACGTTAGAAAATTAAACAAAAACCCCATCTGCAACAAGGAATGGCAATGATTAGCATGTGGTTCAGCTGACAGCGTGGCAAGGCAACTCACGAGTGTAAAACAAAGAAAATAACTTACAGGTTCATCCGGGATAGTTGGGCATCGCTCGGATGCAACCTAAACCCACCCACTGGACCTTAGGCGATGGGATTTCAGTGATGTTGCTGAAAACAAGGACCTCGAGGTTATCACAAAGTTGGTGCAAAAATATGCACGAAAAATTGCGAGGACTCACCATCTCGGTTAAGTTGTTTATTTAAATTGAGACATCGGCTCTTGATGTCGCCGATAAATCGTGGCTTTTAACCTCTTATCTGCCGAGATACCAGACACAATAGATTTTACATTGTGTCTGGTCGAGATCCGCGTTCCGGCAGATGAGAGGTTAATTTGCCCACATTATAGTTACGGCAGTGGAGTCTCCGGCGCTCTCGCGACGTCCCCACTTTCCAAAACCTGTCTCTCAGCTCAGCCGTCAGCCAGCTGTCAGTCTGACACACGAACCAACAATGTTGCCAACCAAAATAAAAATCTACCAAACCATAGATTCGTTATCGATTTACTGACAACAAACGATCGATTTGTTTGATCCAAATTAATCCAAAACTAAACCAAAAATATAATATAATTTAGAATAAATGTTGCAGATAATTTAAATATTAATTTAGAAAAAAAAAGTAAATTATTAAAATGTTCGGGCCCATCGATAACCCTGCAGCGCCATCTGTGACGTCCTGCGGGTAAAATATAAAAACGTTATATCGCCAGAAACCACAAGATGTCGCTACAAGGCTCGTTGGTCCGAAATGCTTCGTTACAACACAGAGAGATTTAAATAAAGCAAACTCACGACCTCTTCAGAAATCAGAAATCAGAATCATTTATTCAACGTAATTATCATGGATAAACTTGTTGAAGGTCAATGTAACATTTTTGAATTTACGTCATTTCGCAAGGTGTTATAGCTGAGGAGAAGAAATGACAAGAAACTGCAACAGCAACACATCTTTTAAAAACCAATGAGGATATACATTACAAGTTATTTAATAAGCTCTTCCTCCCGGGCCTCAGCTTAGAGTGGACGTGCTCAAAACCTTTATTCTCGGTTATTTTGTATTTTTAATAAATTTTCGTTTAAAATAATTCAAATACAAAAATAGGAGTGCATAAGCAGCGAGGAGGTCAATCCTGCATCGAGATTTCTAGACGGCTCGCGCTAGTGTGTGACAGGGACATTATCATATAACTCCAGCGGTGAAGCGGTGAGACAGCCTCTTTCCTATTCATCAAGCACACTGATCAACCTACTTGCTAATATTACGGGTCAATTTAGGTTGGACGGAACTAGTTTTCGTATGTACACGTCAATACCAACCAATTAATAAAGACCCCTACCAAGTGGATAATACGGAGGTCAATTTAACTTGGACGGAACGAAATTTTGTATGAAGTCGTCGATCACCACCAACTTATAAGGACCCCTGACTTATTTGCACACGTGCTTTTTATCACTGCGACAGATCGCCTTATGGTTCTGACCGCCTGGTACCATACTGTTGTTTTTGTGGAATAATATAACGCAGCGCTCACGCGAATAACTCGCCTCTGCACTCAACGACGACACTGCTGCCATTTCTGCTATCCTAGTACGCTATGGAAGATAAACACAACGTGAATCTCTCAGATCCCGAAATGTCTATCTGTCTATCTGAGGAAGATAGGGGTACGTCGCCTCCCAGTACTTCTAACGTCACTGTCCGTCCCCCAAGGACTGACACCACACTAAGCAACACGTCAAGTGACCAATTTGGTGACTTTAAAGAGGAAATGCGACGCCTTATGACCTATTTTACAGCTTCCCAAAGAGAACAACTAACCAACATCAACACAACCTTGCTCGACATGCAGCAAACAATATTGAACATTGAAGGCTCGGTTAAATTTTTATCTGAACAAAATAATGAACTCCAACACCGTGTGTCCGAGTTAGAGGAGCAGGCCAAGGATGACAGACAGTACATTTATTTCTTAGAGAACAGGGTTGAAACCATGGAGATTCTGAGCCGCAAGTCAAACTTTGAATTGAAAAATGTACCCAAAGTCAACAACGAGCACAAGGAAGACCTGATCGAGATGGTTACACACCTATCAAAAACAATCGGCTGTGAGATTACTAAATCGGACATTAAAGATATATATAGGGTGCGTGGAAAAGCGCCAGAAGAGAAAAATACCCCTATCATCATTGAAACCAACTCAGCCTTACTAAAATCCGATTTCCTGAAGAAGGCTAAGTCCTTCAACATCAAGAACAAAACAAAACTCCAAGCGCAACATCTTGGCCTTAAATCTAAAGAGAACACCCCTGTCTATTTGTCGGAGCATCTGACTGCGAGAGCCTCACGTTTGCACTACTTGGCGAGAGACTTGAAAAAGTCGAAAAATTATAAGTTCTGCTGGACGCACTACGGCAAAGTTTATCTTCGTAAAACTGAAAGTTCACCTATCATCACTGTAAGATCAGAAGTCCAAATACAACAACTTATGCAGGAAGACTGACTATTGCTAGGATGTTATAATTACATTATATTCCTCGTATTATCATGGGATTCACAACTTTGCTGTAGCTTGAATCCGCTGTTAATGTACTATTTACTGTGTACTATAGTTATCTATACTTGTACAAACAACTATTATTACATACAAACAAACTCACTTACACGCATCACTTATGCACACATTCCCCTGCATACAACTAAATACCTCTATTTACACATACTCACACCAATCACATCTCTCGCACCAATCTTACAACTCACACCGAACTCGCAACTCAAAAATGTCACCATCAACTTAAACAACATTTTGACTAGTGTACCCTACATAAAATACATATTAACTATATTTACATTGCACGAGTTTACCTATAAACATTTTTACTATGGATGATAGAGTAAATACATTGAACGAGATAGATCATATTGAGATAGCCCGCTCCATTCTTTGTAATGTCACGGATCTTAAAAAGCACTGTAATGTTAATAAAAATGACCTTACAGTAATATCACAAAATATAAGGAGTATATACTGCAACTTTGACGACTTCTTACTAAGTATTTCCAATTTAGCATTTGAAACTGATGTTATCATTCTGACTGAATGCAGACTTGACCCTAACAAACCCATACCGGTGCTACAAAACTACTGTTCGTACTTCACTAGGGTTCAACGTAATCAAAATGACGGCGTGGTGGTGTACATAAAAAAAACACTCAAACATAAAATTCAGGAAATCATATTACCACAGGCGTCATGCCTTCAACTTGACACATTTAATACTACGCTGTTATGTATACATATACAGGTCTCCCGCAAATGTTAATGCTGAAAGCTTCATTGAATCACTTTGTACACATCTAGATACTTTGAATTCTACAACTAAGAACTTAGTACTCGCAGGTGATATAAATATAAACATTACGCTCAAACCTGATGAACTCCATTACGAACAGAAGAACAGAATCAGCTATTTAAACAAGTTGGCTATGTATGGCTTATTAGCTGGCCACACTATACCCACGAGGGGTAAAAACTGCTTGGATCATGTAATGCTAAAAATAAATAAGAATAAACATCAAGCAACTATAGCAGTTCTTAGTACAACCACTACTGATCACTACACAACGTTATTAATTTTATCTAAAACTAAAAAGCACAATACTGTTACAAAAACTAAAACAACTATTGATTTTGAAAAAGCTCTGGAGCAACTTAAAAATAAAAGACTAGCGGAACTATTGCATAGCGATGACCCCACTTATGTTATAAATCGTCTTATTTACACATTAATAGAAACGTTAAAACACAATCACTCACAATATACCTTCCAAATTTCGCATAATAAAACCGTGGATGACACCGGGAATTCTTCGATGCATCAGAAATCGTAATAACTTACAAAAACAGGTTCGCAGTGATCCGTACAATAACATTAAAAAAAAAAAAAAAATGACATATAATAGGTACAGGAACTTTTGTAATAGTCTCATAAAAAAATAAAATGAAATTACGATAGAGAACTGCAGGCCAAATCTTTAAATAATAATAAAATTCTTTGGAAAAATATCAAAAATATAACATATACAAATAAAATAGATAGTATAAACACAGAACTCTCCAACATAAAATCAACCTCTTTTGCCTCTGCTAATCATGCTAATACATTCTTTGCTAACGTTGGCAAACAACTAGCACAACAAATACAACCTATAGCTACAGATTCAATCTCTTTCCTAGATAACTTACATCCTCAACAAAACT
Source organism: Pectinophora gossypiella (assembly GCF_024362695.1). Classification (NCBI taxonomy): domain Eukaryota; kingdom Metazoa; phylum Arthropoda; class Insecta; order Lepidoptera; family Gelechiidae; genus Pectinophora; species Pectinophora gossypiella. The sequence continues at coordinate 96,150 of NW_026063283.1, forward strand.
CGCTAGTCCTGTTGCCTACAGATGATGAAGAGGTTGGCACTATATTAATGAGCCTTAAGTCTAATAGTGCTCCTGGTTGGGATCACATCCCAACACTGTTTCTCAAAGTTGCGAAGGCTGAGGTAATCCCTATTATTACACACGGTGCTAACTTATGTTTTGAAAGCGGAGTCTTCCCAACGTTACTTAAACAGTCAATCATCACTCCCATTTATAAGGATGGGGATAGAGCTGACGTGAGCAATTACAGACCGATCTCAGTTCTACCAGTAATCTCCAAAATTATAGAAAAGTTGCTTAATAATAGACTTCAAAATTATTTACAAAAATATAATATATTATCTAATTGTCAGTTTGGCTTTCGACGTGGGAGATCAACTGAGGATGCAGTCGCTGCTCTTACTTCACTTGTAATTGATCAGCTTGATAAACATAAAAAATGTATATCAGTCTTTTTAGATTTAAAAAAAGCGTTCGATACAGTCTCTCTCCCAATTCTTATAAAGAAGTTAGAGGTGATTGGCATAAGAGGCATACCACTACTTTTATTTATTGATTACCTTAAAAATAGAAAACAGAGTGTAAGACTGGAGGACTCTACCAGTGAGTATGAGGAGGTGTTTTACGGAGTACCGCAAGGTAGTGTCCTTGGCCCGACGTTGTTCTTAATTTATATTAACGATTTGTGTCAAATGAAGGTCAAGAATGCAAATATTTACGCAAATATGCCGATGACACCGCTGTCGTATTTGTGGGTGACTCGTGGAACAGTGTTAAAGCTGATGCTGAACTTGGCTTGAGGCAAATAGGTAAATGGCTACATAACAATATTCTTACATTAAATACCGCTAAAACAAATTATATATGTTTTAGTATCTATAACAACTCTCAACCAAGTGATGGATTCAAGATTCAGATACATAGCTGTGATGATACATCAAATAACCTAAATTGTACTTGTCCAATTATAACAAAGGTAGCACAAACAAAATATCTGGGTGTTTATTTGGATCAGCGGCTTTCATGGTACCCACATCTGGAACATGTTATATTGCGAATTAGAAAATTAATCTGGATATTTAAAACTCTCAGACATGTGGTGCCGCGAAATGTCGCTGTTTCCAATAGAGATCTTCTGAAAGATATATATGTATCTCTCGTACAATCAATCATCACTTATTGCATTACCATATGGGGTGGGGCGACTAAATCTGAATTTCTAAATGTTGAAAGGGCACAGCGTAATAAAACACGTTCGCTTTACGAATAGAGACTGACATTTATTAATTTAGAAGGTACATGAATATACATTATTTTGTTACAGACCACATTTATAAATTAATACCCCTACTTAACAAAATAATTGTGATAGACTTAAAAAATCTATTTTTTATTAACAACCCCTATCATTCTCATAAACTTATAATGTTTAGTTGACAACAGACCTTTAGTTAACAAGTCAGCAGGCATTTCTTGGGTTGAAATGTACTCAATCTCAATCAATTCATTTTTTAATGCATCTCTAATATAATGATGACGAACATCAATATGTTTTGTCCTATTGTGTGACTGATGACTTGTTGCCAATTTTAATGCACTTTGATTGTCACAGTGTAACTTAATGATACATTGTTTACCAGTAATTTCATGCATCAAATACTTCAAATAAACTGCCTCTCTAGATGCCTCCGACAGAGCAACATATTCTGCCTCAGTACTAGACAAAGAGACAGTTTTCTGTTTCCTACTCTGCCAAGAAATCACAGAACCACTCATGGTGAAACAGTACCCAGTATAAGACTTTCTATCTAAACTGTCACTAGCCCAGTCAGCATCAACAAAACCTCTAAGCTCTACATTTCCTTTAGTATACATAAGGCAATAATGTTTTGTTTTATTTAAATATTTCAATACACGTTTGGCATAATTAAAATGACTTTCATTATAACATGCATTGAACTGGCTAAGATAACTCAGAGAATATGCAATATCAGGCCTAGTCAAAATAGCTAAATACATAAGGCTACCTATTAGTCTTTGATAAGGAATATTCATTGCACATTTTTCGGATTTATCTATGTTCAATTTACATTCAATAGGTGTGTCTATAGTACCACAATCTGACATTCCAAATCTCGAAAGTAATTGCTCTATGTATTCACATTGATCTACTGTTATAGTATTAGTATGTTTATTCACCTCAATTCTCATACCTAAATAACGTCTAACTGGACCTAAATCTTTTAATTTAAATTCACAATTTAGAACAGTTTTCAAATTTTCAATTTCTTTTGTACAGTTTGAGAATATCAAAAAATCATCGACATATACAGTTACAATAGTCTTAATATTTCCAATATTTTTTGTAAATAGACAAGGTTCAAATTTACTAATTTTGAAACCTAATTTACTTAAACAATCTCTAACTTTTTCATACCAAACAAGAGAAGATTGCTTTAATCCATAGATAGCTCTTTTAAGTTTCAATACTTTCCCTTTACAGTTATTTACAAAACCTTCTGGAATTGACATAAATATATTTTCTTTTAAATGTCCATTTAGAAAAGCTGTTGTCACATCCAGGTGGGTGATGTCCATGTCCCATTGTACACTGAGTGCAAACAACATTCTTAGTGTGGAATGTTTCACTACAGGAGAAAAAGTGTCATCATAGTCAATGCCTCGTTGTTGTGTAAATCCCTTTGCCACAAGCCTGGCACGATACCGCACTTTGTCATTCACATCAAGTTTTTTATTTAAAACCCACTTACACTGCACAATTGACCCGTTACTCGGAGTATCAACTATCTCCCATGTGTCGTTTTCTTCAAACGATTGCAACTCCTCTTGCATGGCCCTACTCCACTGTTCAGCCTCAGGTCCTCTCAGCGCTTCTGAGAAATCAATTTGTTCTGGATTTAGACAAGAACTGGAGACGCTTATGTTACCATATCCATAACGTACTGGGGCTTTCCGCAATCTCTTGCTATTCACAATCTCAGGTTGTTGCTGCTCAATCACTGAGATATCTGTTTCAACTTCCGACGTATTTAAGGTGTCATCATCTGTTTGACTTTCTACATCTGTATAAATGGATGTCAATGTACTTGAACTAGAATCAAGCTGAGATTCCTCTATCATTTGCTCCCCTACTGAATCTCTGTTTTCTACACTTATTTCTGACATATTTTGCTTTTCAATATTCTCCTTTTCTTTTTCATTATCCAGCACCCAGATCATATTTTCTTGCTGTTCATGTTTTGCTCCTTTCAAATGTTCTTCCATCACTATTACATCTCTTTTCACTGTGACTATATTTTTCTGTATATCATAGACACGATATCCTTTTACTGTTTCTGAAAATCCAACAAGAATATGCTGCTTCGATTTTCTGTCCCATTTTAATCGTTTTTCTTTAGGGATGTGAACCATGACAGTACTGCCAAACAGACGAATGTGACTAAGATCTGGTTTATTTCCATGCCACATTTCATACGGTGTTTTATTCGCTAAAGTTGACGATACAGACCGATTCTTAAGATATACGGCAGTATTTGCTGCTTCTGCCCAGAATTTCTTTCGTAGCTTTGCATCAAATAGCAGGCACCTTGCCTTTTCCACTACCGTTCGGTTCGCCCTCTCGCAAACGCCATTCTGTTCTGGTGTGTATGCCGTTGTCTTCTGATGGATAATTCCTTCTTTGTCCAAGTAATTTTTCATTTCTGCATTACAAAACTCACCGCCATTGTCTGTACGTAGTATTTTTATTTTCTTATTTTGCTGGTTTTCTACCATTGCTTGAAATATTTTAAAATTCTTTAACACTTCATTTTTATGCTTGAGAAAGTATATGAAAGTCATACGACTGTAGTCGTCAACAAAAAGAAGAAAGTATCTACTGCTGGCAATGGATGGTGTTTCCATAGCACCACATACATCTGCATGTATTATCTGTAGTGTTTTTGTACTCCTCTGACCTACATGTGAAAATGGCAACCTCATCTGTTTTCCTTCACAACAGGTCACACATTTATCTTTCACTATGTCACTGGTAGCAGGATATGACAATCCATTCACAATGCCATTCTTCATTTTGTTCAAATCACTGCTGTTAATGTGTGCTAGACGTCTATGCCAAAGTTCTGCACTTGCTACTGCTGGTGCTGCCAGTAAACAATCTGCCAATTTTATGTTTAGCTTGTATACTCCGTTGCACAAGTCTGCAGTCGCCACCAACTCATTCTTTCTGTTACGTATATAACAATGATTGGCTTCAAAAATCACGTTGTTTCCATTTCGTATAAGTTGACCTACCGATAACAAGTTGGTAGTCAAACTTGGCACACATAGCACGTCTTTAACTGTGATATCATAGTTACAATCAGTCGATATCTGCACGTCTCCGGAACATAATACTGGCACTTTCATATCATTCGCAATCGTGATCTCTGATAAACTCGGTGTTAATTTTTTGTTGTTTATCCACGCTTCGTTTGCTGTCATATGTGCGCTTGCTCCGGAATCAACAAACCATTCATGTTTACTATATTCTCCGTTTAGAAATACCACATTAAAAGCGTTTGATTGCTTATTTTTCTGTAATAATGGACACTGGTTTCTATAATGACCAACTTTCTTGCACTTGTAACAAGATACAGTTTTTTCACTGTTTGACATATTGTTTCTTGTCTTTTGTTTTTGGTGCGTTTTGTTTGCAGCGAATGCAGCGCCACTGGAATCCGATTCAATACATGAAACCTCCATATCGAGTAACTTCGATTTTATTGCATCTGTGGTAATACTAATGCCTGAGTGTTCGATTGCCATAATCATGGGGGAAAACTTCTCAGGCAAACCTGCTAATAATAATGACCCAATCCACTCATCCGTGATTGCAAATCCTGTGCCCTTCAATCTCTGAGCAGTTTCGACAACCTGCGTTACATATGTAGTCATTGAATCACAGTTTTCTTGTCTCAGCGAGATTAAATGTCGTAGTAAGGATATTTTTCTGGAAAATCCTGAATCATCGAACATGTTTTTCAGTTTAATCCACAACTCTTTTGACGTTGTCGTTTCCTTAATGTGCACGTACAATCCTGAGTCGATAGTTAAAATTAGCTTCGCCTTGGTTTTAGCATCATCTGTTGGTTTTATCTCCATATCGGCCTCTGGTTTTATACAATGAACCATGCCTTCAAGCACCAACAAATTTTCGGCGGCAAAACTCCATTCGTCGTAATTTTCGCGGCCTTTCAATCTCGGAACACTCTGAATATAGGTCGTTGCCATTTTTCACCGAAGTTAAACCGTAATCTCACTTTTACACACTGATTACTGAATTAAAACAGGGATATGCCCATAACCTAATAAAACACGTTCGCTTTACGAATAGAGACTGACATTTATTAATTTAGAAGGTACATGAATATACATTATTTTGTTACAGACCACATTTATAAATTAATACAGCGTGGTTTAATAAAAGTTATGTACTTCAAGCGGAGGAGATTCCCTACTAATGATCTATACCAACTTACCAAACTGTTATCGGTCAGGAAACTGTACATCAAAAACACTGTGCTCAAGTTACACGGGTCACTACCCTATGACCCCGGCATTACTAGCAGAAGAAGACATGATGTGGTTGCTAATGTTCCTAGGTCAAATACAATTTTTGCCAAAAGACAGTACACTAGTAGGTCTGCCCGCCTATACAATTTACTAAATAAAGAGTTGTGCATATACTTCAAAAACTACCATGACTGCGCAAACTCAGTGATGCAGTGGCTTCTAATTAAAAATTATGAGGAAACTGAAGAACTCCTAACTAGATAGTGGAAACTGCTTTGCTCTTCATTGCAGTTTCCGATCCCAAGATGATGTCGTCGTAGGGCTATCTTAGTAGGTCGCGCCGGCCGGTGATGTGCCGCCGGGAGCCGAGCCGCGGAGGGTCAGAGTCCGCGGAGCCTCGAGGCGCGGGGCGTCAGCGGCAGTGCCGCCTTCCGCGGCGCAAGCGCCTGCGGCGCCCCCGCCCGCTGCGCCGCCAGGTGGGGCGCTGCGAGGGCCCGGAAAGGTCGCGACCGCATTGCCGGACAACGTCGCGCCCCAGAAAGACTTTGTCCCGCGTCTAACGAAAAAGACTGTTGTGTTCTCGGACGATATAGGCATAGGTTTAGGACCACTTTTAAAAAACTCTTTTGATCATGACATTATTAATGTGTGCATGCCTGGCGCGTCATATTCACAAATCATCACAAAACTATTCCAGTGTAAATATGATGCGAACACTACCGTTATTCTTTTAGTAGGCAATAGTACAGGGCTCACAAAACAGCAGTTAACTAAGTATCATAGGTCGCTAATGACTGTTGAGTGTGGAAACTTAATTATTTGTTCGTTTCCATACTCAAATTCATTAGCTAGTGAGGAAAATAATTATATATTTTCTCTCAACCAACACCTTTACAACAGAACCTGTCATCACAGTAATATTATTTATTTAGATTTGAATAAGTTTATTCAAAATTGTTTAATAACGACAGATAGAATATATCTATCTAAGTACTTTAAAAAAATTATATGTTCAGTACTAGTTTTTTATATTACAGACATTTCTGCCAGACCAGGCAGTAAACTTATTGACTGTACTGTCTTCTACAGTACAAAACCTTTTATTGACGGTAGTCAGCCATATACCACGAATGGTACTTCATCTTTAAACTAGACAATAAGACAAAAGAGAAGCTTGGAATATTAAAACTAGTTCACCAAAATATTCAAGGCTTCTCTGGCAAAGAATTGGACATAGAATTATTTTTAGAGACATTTTTTATTGACATTTTATGTATTACTGAGCATTGGTTTAAGGATTATGAATTGTTATTCGGTTTTGAAAATTATCATTTGGCTAGCGCTTTCTGTCGAAAGATCAAAATACGTGGTGGCTCCCTTATTTTTATCAGAAATAGTTTAAAATATAAAGAACGCAAAGATATTACTGGACTTTCGATAGAGGGCACTATGGAGATTTCATGTATAGAAACAGAGAAACATATTGTTGTGGCCGTATACAGACCCCTATACAGTGCTAACTTCACAGTTTTTGAATCAGTGATGGAAAATGTACTGAAGGTCATATCCAAAAGTAATAAATCCATTATAGTGTGTGGAGATTTTAACGTTGATTTATATGAAGTAGATTCAATTACAACTAGATTTCTAAGTTTGTTTACATCTTTTAACCTTGTTAATATATTTATGGAGCCAACTAGAATTACAGAAACAACTGCCTCATGTTTAGATAACATTTTTTGCAATTGTGATTTCCAAGATAACAGTATCCTTAACTGTTTTAAGTCTGATCACAGTGGGCAGTTGGTTAGTTTTCCAGTACTTAAAAATGTGCAAAAAATTAAATTTAGTACTCGACCCATCACTGATAATCGGATAGAGAAATATCGAAATAGTCTTATTAGTAACTTACCTTGTCCAAACTTTGATACAGACAATCCTGACGATTTTTACAGGGATTTCTTCACTATTATCCATAAAGAATTTGAAAATAATTTTCCTCAAAAGGTAGTTACCAACAGTCAATCATTCAAGTTCAGTGACTGGGCTACCGTAGGCATTCGCAAAAGTAGAAATACTCTTTATTCTTTATATGAGGAAAAAACGTATACACACGCTGATAGTTTCAAAAGCTACGTCAAAAATTATTCTAAAATATTTCGAAGAGTGTGTTATACAGCCAAACAGATGCATATTAGTAGTAAAATAAAGACCGCGGATAATAAAATAAAGGCAGTTTGGCAAGTAATAAATAGTGAAACAAAGGCTTCTAAACCGCGTGAATTAGAATACAATATAGAATCGGGCACTGGGTTAGTAAAACAAGATAAAGATGTAGCTGAAGTTTTTGATAAATTCTTCACGAACATCCCTGTAAAAACTACAGAATCTCTCAGGTCCTCTCCTGTTCAAGCTGATATATTATTAAAAAGTAATGTTACTGCTTGCACTGAATTATTTGATTTTAAACGCGTTGATCCGAGTAGTATTGTTAAAGTATTCAAACAGCTGAAACTTAAAACCTCGAAAGATTTATGGGGATTGTCTATGAAATTGATGAGCTCTAATAAGTACGGATAGCTACAACATGACAATAATTAAATCGTCAATGTCCGACCACAACCATATTTACCTTGAGCTAAAAAAATACAAACCGCCATCAAAACAACGACACACGTACGAAGCTATAGACTACGAAAGGTTATATCAAGCACTTAAACTTGCTGAGATTGATAACCTAGATCCAGACTATACACTACTAGAAGCTACAATTAAAAAACACATAGACGAGAATAAAGTTAAGAAACAAAAGATACTGAACTTACCACAAAAAGATTGGATACAAAAAGACATCATACACGGTATCAGCCAGAGAAATGGGCTGTGGTCTCAATTAATGATCGATCCTGAAAATGAAACGATAAAGAAAAAATTTCAAATGAAGAGAGATGAAGTTGCCGACAAAGTTAAGAGTACTAAGGATTCATACTACTATAACAAATTCACTAAATGTCTCAAAAATCCACAAAAAACCTGGAATCTAATAAATCATCTATCAGCTAATGAACTAAAACAAAGTCGTGTTCCCCCAACACTCTCCATAGACTCCCAAACTATTAATGACCCAATCAAAGTGTGTAACGCATTTAACCAATATTTCTCCACTATTGGATCTATCCTGGCAAATACAATAAAAACTAATCTTTCATACAATCATGCACCCTTTTCACCATCCATACAATCGGATACTATCTCACTTAATAACTTAAAACCATGTACAGCAGATGAAATTTCTAAAATAATTGACAATCTTGACCCTAGTTCTAGCTCTGGAATTGATGGTACAAATACCAAAGCTGTAAAATGTATGAAACCATTGATAGTTAATAAACTAACTGAATCTATAAATAACTTGTTGAGCGTTGGTCATTTCCCCGACTCACTTAAGATAGCAAAAGTTAGTCCCATTTTCAAGTCTGGCTCTAAAACTGACCCAGGCAACTATCGCCCAATTTCAGTTTTACCTGTTTTATCCAAGATATTGGAACGGGTTCTGTATAGACGAATAGAAGCACATCTAGATTCAACCAAATTTATATCACTAAGACAATTTGGGTTCAGACCAAAGAGTAACACATTGGCCGCAACAATTGATCTAGTCACTAAAATTAAGCAAAATATAGATAAAAAAAACATTGTTTTGGGCGTATTTATCGACTTAAAAAAAGCTTTCGATACCGTAAGCCACGACCTGCTACTACAAAAACTAGAGAAAATTGGAATTGCTGGTGTTGCTCTGCAGATATTTAAGTCTTACTTACAAAACAGACGCCAAGTAGTGAAGATCTCGAATTATGAAAGTACAGTCCTTCCAATATCTTTTGGTGTGCCGCAGGGTTCTATATTGGGGCCTCTTCTCTTTTTGATATACATCAATAATGTCCAAAATTTGAATCTAACCGGTTATTTAACTTTATACGCGGATGATACGTGTCTATTTTATTTTGGGTCCTCGATACACGACATAATATCCAATGCACAGAAAGATCTTAAAATCCTGCATAACTGGCTACAGTCAAATCTACTTACAATTAATATCGCAAAAACTTCATACATAATATTTAAAGCTAAAAACAAAACCATTCCCTCTTTTACACCACTAACAATTAACAACATACCTCTTCTAGAAAAAAAGCACGAAAAATATCTGGGTTTGAGAATAGATAATCAATTGTCATGGAAAGCGCACATAGATCACGTAAAGAAAAAAATATCTTCTCTTATCGGCTCCTTCCGTGGTATTGTTCGCTGTTTTCCACGCTCCATTCGTTTCACTATTTATAATTCATTAGTAAAATCTCATCTAACTTATCTAATTGAAATATGGGGTAGTGCGTCTAGAACTAAATTAGCAGAATTGCAAAGATCTCAAAACAAAATTATTAAAATGTTATTTCACTTTCCGTACCTCAGCTCTAGCTCTATAATCTACGCCAAAACAAAACTCATGAACATCCACAACTTATACATCTACAATACATGCATACTAATCCGTAAAATCATCGATAAAACCATTCATACATCCATCTCACTCCCACAACAGAAAAACTCACTCAAACGCATAACTCGTCGAGCCAGCTATCTCGTACTACCTAAGATACGAACAAATTACGGCAAGTCAATGGTGACGTACGAGGGAGCACAACTATATAACAAAATACCCTCAGAAATAAAAAATATTAAGAATTTTGAGGCATTTAAGCATAAATTATCCAGTTATTTGTTAGAAAAGTAACTATTTATTTTAATCACTTAAGACTGTGCTAGATACTAATAAATATTATACATATTTATATTTAATAACCGGCCAGGGGGCTGTGTAGGTACCGCACTTTTAGAATTGCACTTATTTCTAACTATACCTACGTAGTAATTCAAAATGAAACTCTTTTTCAAATCCGTTTTATTTATAAAATATATCTTGTGTACCTACTTAAAGTTATCATAATTTTGAAAGTGTGGTGCCTGGTTCTGCAGACCAGTCTCTGTATATGTGGAAGTGCGTGAAGGAAATGCATATGTGTAAGTATATTAGGCGAAGTGTGAACTTATATGTATACAAATGTAAGTACTTTGTTTCTTATGTAAATGACATGTAATATGTTGGAAAATAAGAAATAAATTCTCTTTAACCAGAATTGATGAGCTCTGTTATTGATATCTTAGCACCATATCTAGCTTACATCTTTAATATGAGTGTTGAAAATGGCACTTTTCCAAATTTAATGAAAATCAGTAAAGTTATACCTCTTTTTAAATCGGGCACAAAATCAGACCCCACGAATTATAGACCGGTTTCTATTCTACCAGTACTTAGTAAAATTTTCGAGAAAATTATTCTCGACCAACTGCTATGTCATTTTAATTTAAATAACTTACTCCACAGCCAGCAGTTTGGTTTTACTAAGGGTCGGTCTACAACAGACGCGAGTGTGACATTTGTTCGACACATTTTCGATGCTTGGGAGAAGTCGCAGAATGCCGTAGGAGTAGTCTGTGACTTATCTAAGGCGTTCGACTACGTGGATCACGAGACCTTGCTTTTGAAATTGAGGCACTATGGACTAAATAATGGAGCTCTCAGTTTGTTAAATTCATATCTAGGTGGTAGGATACAAAAGGTACAAATCAATAGTACAACTTCTTCGGGCTCTCATGTTCAAATGGGAGTTCCTCAAGGATCCATTTTGGGTCCGTTTCTTTTTTTAGTGTACATAAATGATTTACCTTATGTAGTACAGAACCAAGCTGACATTGTGCTGTTCGCGGATGACACTTCTCTTATATTTAAAATCGACAGAAAGTTAGAGGAATTTGACGAAGCAAACAGCGCTGTGTCGCAGGTTCTAAGTTGGTTTACAGTAAATAACCTAGTTCTAAATGCTAAGAAAACGAAGTGTATTAAATTTGTTCTACCAAACGTAAAGAAAGTAAATAATAACATTAAAATTAACGACGAGAAACTAGATTTTGTTGAACACACAGTTTTCTTAGGAATTACTGTAGATTCAAAACTTCAATGGGGCCCACATATTGTATCACTAGCGGGCAAGCTAAGTTCAGCAGCATATGCCGTCAGAAGGATCCGACAACTCACAGATGTACCCACTGCTAGACTTGTCTACTTCAGCTACTTCCACAGCATAATGTCTTACGGTATTTTGCTGTGGGGTCGAGCCGCTGATGTAGAAACTATTTTCATCATTCAAAAAAGAGCAGTTCGCGCTATTTATAAGCTGCGTTGTCGGGACTCTTTGAGGGAGCTGTTTAAAGAAATAAATATACTGACGGTCGCAAGTCAATATACATATGAAAACATTATGTATGTACGTAAAAACTTATCTCTCCTTCCGAGAAACTGTGAAAGGCATACTTACAATACAAGAAATAAACATAAAATTGCTATTCAAAATTCTAGATTAAGTAAATTAAATTCATCTTTTTTGGGGTTATGTATACGTTTTTACAATAAAATACCAGATAATATTTTAAAGGGCTATGAACCTTTCTGGCATATCTCAGTGGCGCCACCTAGCGGATTTTTTAAAACTGCGGCGCACGATGAAACCTGTGCAAATCGATAGGGGACACTTGTCTGAACAAAAAAGCTTTAATGGACCTATGCTCTAAAGTGTCACGTTTTCAAGATATCTAGCTTGAAAGTTACGAAAAGTGTCGTATGGATAAATCGATTTTACTCTTTATCTATATACAATCGTAATATAGTGACAAAGTGATTGATTATAAATGAAACATTATTTAATATACAACATATTTATCTTATTGAAAAAAATGAAATTAATAAATACTTGCAACAACAAATGGTTTTTGTCTTTGCTACATTATATAGGAAGTACATAGGTACTTAACTGTGCACACCTAATCTAAGGTTACTAATTGCAAACTGAGTTTATCAGTTTGTGTTATGTATGATATAGGCGTCATTTACTCCTTAACTTGATTTTACTTGACACAACGACAGGATCTAATGAAATATAAAATAAAGTTTACATTTTTATATACGCAATGCGTTTAGTGCGGCATCATTAGTACTCGTTAAAAAGCAGAATTCTCGAAGTTTAAGAAATCTGTGTAAGAGAAACAAAATGGTGTACTTATTAACTGCCATTTTGCTTTCTCGTTTAATTCCAGGAAGTACGAAAATGGAGGTCCTTTGTTTAAAGTTGCACGAATTTCTATTATTTCGGCGGAATCAACAAGGATAGCGAATAGCCATACAATAAGTGTGAGTGAGACAACATCATACAATAAATACAATAGGACGATTGGCAGCCGGGTGAACTTTCAGTCAGTTCAGTTAGCCACTTTCATCTTCAACGTGCGCACGCGCTTTTCTCTGTTCTGAGACTCTATCCTGTTTATTCTGTTGTATTTGTTACCACTGTTGAGTTTGTTAATATTCCTCTTGAGTTTGTTAGTATTTTTGTTGACTTTGTTAGTGTTATTGTTGAATTTGTTGTTGTTGTCTTGGCAAGATGTCCAGTCATGTTGGTGCCAGGCAATGTTTTTTGTTGTGGTGTAAGCACTGTTCGTGGCCCGCGCCGAAGATCTCGGCGTCCTATACAGTCTTACTTGACAACTGAAGATTATATTGCTAGGCACCCCAACATCCTGAATTATGCTCGCCACTTATTTGACGATCGAGAGCTAAGTAATCTTATTTGAACATTGAAAAATTAAAAATCTCAGTATGCAGTGTATCTGGTATCTATATAGTCCCTGGTCAGTATAATACATAAAATGACAATGTATAATTCAGCTCGTTTCTCAATCGTGCTTTTCATAATCGAAATGTCATATGAAAAAAATTCGTGTATGGAAATAATATATCCTACTTTATCGAAGCTCTCATTATGTAGCGTCTTAGACGAATAGTAATCAACGCAAAACATTTTTAACAGAAAGTCGTCAACTTATCTCTATTATAATTAGCCAGAGATAGCTCTTACGCCAAGCGTATCACTTGTGTACCAGACTTACGCTTTCAATAGATTTTATAGCCAACTATTACCACTTAATTATATATAATAAATGATATTTGCATTTTTTTGTAACAGTAGAGAGTAATCAGTTCATATTAATGCAAGCACAACGGTAAGGCTGTTTTTTCATTTGACATGTGCTACGTTGCTAGGTTTAATATCCACCAATCAGATAATTGGGTCTGATTCTGATCGGCACAATGAACCCGATTGTAGGGTATGCAACGTAGCATCTAGCATGTTACTGGTGGAAACGCAGTCTAAATGTGACGTACTTACTTCATTATTGATGGAACAGTATTATTATCGTTTCCAGCTAACTACGCAATACCGAATATGCCACATTTAAAAGAGTAAGTGAGGATTGCTTGCGCCCTAATAAATGCCTTCGGAAAACGGGTGACAGATCACCCACTCGTAAATGAAATAATCAACGATATATACCTTAAGCACGACGCCCCAAACTATCTGTGCGAGTTTGTAATACAAAACAATTTAAATCAACGCAGAGCCGCTTTCCAAGCTATAAACTCAAGTGAAGGCTTTCAACAGTTTCCCCATCTTATCATATGAGGATCTGTTGATAATGTCTCTGGGGCCGTATCAAGTGACGCAGGCAAGAAGCTACTATGGCGAACACCTAAAAGAAAACGGAACGTTTTTCATTGAAGTGTATGAAGATTTTGAAGTTGACTATAATTTAAATCAATACAACATAGTAGTTTGTGATCCTTGGCTGACAAGAGCTAAAATACACTCGAGGCACCAGAGCAACAGAATTTATTTTGTATATATCTTGCTAAATAATAGTTTGAAAAACAGAAATAAACTTGTCGGTCACTATTGCAGCTGTATAGTTGGAAAACGGACACTCGGGTGCTGTGCTCATGTCATGTGCATAGTTTGGTATATGGGATGGGCTCGGCACCAAGAAATTCAACCCCCTGCTGCCTTTTTAGATCAAGTTATTATTTCTGATGAAGAAGAAGATTGATTATTCAAGAAGACTGATATTCATTATCCTAATAGGTACGAATTTGTATAAAAAAAGCCTATTTGTTATAAGTATATACACTGTATGTATTCAATAACAATTAGTATTGATTTCATTTTTAAGCAAAATATAAATAACTATATGACTACTTTTACGATGTTTTATTTCATACTTATAAAAACACAACTAAGAAAATCGATGAATAATTGAACAATGTGTTCATGTAATATGATTGTTATGAACTAAACAGCTTAAGGTCCCGTTGCATTGAAGGCACACACCCCATTGGTGTGTCTATACGAACTAGGTATGTTCCATACACTGCTGTAAAGTAAAGTAGTCCTAAAAGCGAATTTTCACACCCCACCTGCTTTCACTGTGATTAGACATTTAAGCTGCCTTTCATTGAATAAACATAAAAACTCAAAAAGTGTGAAATTGTTAGACAGTCATAGCAAATAACTTTGAGCGTGATTACCACGATAATAAGTCATGAGCTGTACATCTCACGACTCGTTTCTGGATTTCTTTTAAGTTACACATAAAAGTAAGTTATAGATATTTATTTTATCTATTTTCTATTTATTTATTTTTCAATAAAGTAAATATGTGGTATATTAAACACTAATATTCCATGCATAATCACTTAGTCACTATATTCCAATTGCATATAAAAGTAAAATCGATTTGTTCATACAACACTTTTCGGAACTTTCAAGCTAAATATCTTGAAAACGTGACACTTTAGAGCATAGGTTCATTAAAGCTTTTTTGTGCAGAAAAGTGCCCCCTATCGATATGCACAGGTTTCATCGTGCGCCGCAGTTTTAAAAAATCCGCTAGGTGGCGCCACCAGGCTATGCCAGCCTCCATAGTAAAATGTTCAATGCCCTTTGTCAGAAAATAAATTTAAAGCTCACGTGAAGCTTACTTTATGTAAAAAAGCTTATTATAAGATTAATGACTACCTAAATGATAAAAATGTCTGGTATTGAATGTGTTCCTCTAGTTATTAAATAACTTGTAATGTATATCCTCATTGGTTTTTAAAAGATGTGTTGCTGTTGCAGTTTCTTGTCATTTCTTCTCCTCAGCCATAACACCTTGCGAAATGACGTAAATTCAAAAATGTTACATTGACCTTCAACAAGTTTATCCATGATAATTACGTTGAATAAATGATTCTGATTTCTGATTTCTGGTATCCGAATCTCAAACTTAAAGTTGTAATCTTAATTCTAAAGTCTGATAATGGGTCACGGTAATGGGTACTACTACATAAATACAATAAATAACATACATCTATCTACACTTATACACATAAGTATAAACATATAGCAAGCTAATCAGTAGTGCACTACATTTCTAACGAACACATTAACTTATAATTATCACACACACACACACACACACACACACGCGCATACACACACACACACAAACACACACATATTCGTACTATCACTAAAAATTGTAACATAAGTTAAGATTCACTTTCTTTGTATTATTTCTTTATTTTTTCTTTTTTATTATTTAATGTCTCACTCTTATCCTAATCTTACAAATATTCACTTGTTTACTACGGAAGAGCGTTGGCTCCTAACACAGGCTTTTATGCTTAAAAGGAGTCATAAACCCTAATTTAGAATTTACTTGGTAAAGTGAAATAAAAATATTTTCATTTTCATTTTTTTTTCATTTTCAACTAGAGGAACACATTCAATACCAGACATTTTTATCATTTGTAACGAAGCATTTCGGACCAACGAGCCTTGTAGCGACATCTTGTGGTTTCTGACGATATAACGTTGTTTTTATATTTTACCCGCAGGAAATCACAGATGGCGCTGCAGGGTTATCGATGGGCCCGAATATTTTTAATTATTTAATTTTCTTCAAAATTTGGTATATTAAAATTATCTGCAACATTTATTTTTGATATATTATAATTATATTGTTTAAATTTTGGGATCAAACAAGTCGATCGATTGTTGTCGTTGATTCGGCGAATTTATAATAATAATTCAAATTCTTTATTCAGGCAACCAGGCCCATACAATTCGTTACATTTAATAAATTATAATTAAATAAATAAATTGCCTTAAAATTAACATACAATGGTTAGTAATTTCCTATACTTACTCTATGTTAGTTATTTAAATGGGTCATATATACATTTCGGCGCGTGGGCCATACATGCGTGGATGACGTAGGGGCAGTCGAACCGGCTCGCGATCATGCTCAAGATGGAGTTGGAGCTGGCCCGGAGCCGGCGCACCAGAGACGTGCCGCGCTTGCGCATAATAGTGTAAAAGCCATCTACCCGAGCTTCCGCAAACATCCCTGACGCGCTACAGAACCGGGGCAGCCCCATCAACACCCTGAAAGCATTGTTATATTGTACACGTAGCGTAGACCACTGTTTCCGAGTATAACTTACCCACAGGCTGCATGTGTAGAATGAAGTGCAATAAGCACGGAACAGGGTGACTTTTGCCGCCGCAGAACACTTAACAAACCTGAGGGCAATCATATTGGCTCTCACAGACAGTGCTCTACGCTCTCGTTCTATATCAGCATCGTCTTTAAGGTCAGAGGTTACTAGGTGCCCTAGGTACTTAAATTTCTCCACTACTTTCAATGGACTGCCGTACAACATGACCGGTGGAACATTACTAGGCATCAATGTCTTCCTAGCCCTAAATACCATGCATTCACTCTTTACGATATTGTATCTCAATCCATGTTCATTTGCATATTTTTCGCATATGTTTAGGAGCTTTGTCAGACCACAGACAGAGGCGCTCAGCAGCACCATGTCGTCTGCATAGCTAATATTATTGACACATATACCGTCTATATAGCAGCCGACACGAGTGCTGCTCAACTCCTCTATCAAGCCGTTTACATACAGGTTAAACAACCTCGGCGAGGTCAAGCCTCCCTGCCTTACCCCACATTGCAATCTGTAGGCTTCTGAGAAAGCCCCCGCCCATTTTACACAGTTGGTCTGATTACAGTACCAGTACTTTAGGACATTGCTAATGTCACTTGGTAATCCAACACCGTCTAGCTTTTTCCAAAGGATGTCATAACTAACCAAATCGAATGCCTTTGTCAAATCGAGGAAAACGGCATATACCGGTGTTTTACGATTGGTATAGTAAGAGACCGTATGCTTCAGTGCTAGAACCGCATTCTCCGTAGATAGACCCTGTCTAAAGCCAAATTGGTTATCGTGTAGATCTATATAGTTATTGAGTACAGTATCAAGCAAACAATCAAAGACTTTTGCCACAATTGTAGCGAGCGAGATCGGTCTATAGTTTGCCTTGTCACTGACATCCCCCGTTTTGTTTTTGACGATAGGTACCACCACCGTTTTCATCATGGCGGCCGGTAAGTATGAATGTCCCATACAAAATGTGTAGAACATAGCCAGGACCCTAGAAAGATGAGGCCCCGCGTGTCGGAGATGCTCCACGCTAAGACCATCGTGGCCAGGAGATTTTCCTCCAGTAAGTGAAGCTAAAGCTTTTCTTATGTGTTTCGCCTTAAACCTAGTGATACTCACCTCCTGACTTGGCAGCCCACCCCCCAGCATCTGCGACCGCGACGGACCCAACGGTGACAGTACCCCAAAATTGTCTCTAAACATATTCGCGATGGCCGTTGGATCGCCAAGCCCCTCGACACTCACCGGTAGATTTGACTTTCCCTTCATCTTATTCGTGGCTTTCCAAAACTTACGAAAGTCGCGACTGAGATGGTGCGAAGCAATTATATCCATTTTTATTTGCTCTTCGTGCTTTTGACACCATCTCAAGCGCGACTTAAACACTTGTTTACTTTCCGCCATCTTATCATAAATAGGGCCGGAACTAGGCGCCCCATGTGACAGTCATACCTGTAAGTCAGACTTGGCTCTCACATGAGCCTCCCTTACGTGTTTATTCCACCCCGTAACAGGTTTCCTTCGTTTCCTAATAGTAGATAATTGTTTACATTTAACAGCTGAATCTGATAACACCGATATTATTGTATTATACATTTCATCTATTATGATTCGATGCTCCAGACAATCACACATACGATCACTACAATTACGAAACTGGGGCGGGAAATTAACTAGTCTTAATTTTTCATGACACTCTTTTGTATACAAATGTATTTGTTCAGAGCATCTATCACCCCATATGACGTTATTATTGCCTGGATTTGGTATACTTAATTTACATTTCAGCACGTCCAATCTACATTTAATCTTAAGCGGAAAGTGATCTGACCACGTGACGTCATACATCACTGACGTATCCACAATAGAACTTCGCGCTGATTGAGTAACGAGACAATTGTAATAAAACCACCTTCAATATTCACTTCAAATGTATATTCAATACTTTCAATATCTATTTTTAACCACCTTTCGGCTACGTAGCTGCAATGAGACTGCCGGGCACTAGCTGGCCGACTCCCTCCTTGCTTTCCATCCCCACTCTTACTCTACTAGCGCCCTCCTACTGCATTGCAACTACGCATCAACTGAGTAACTTATAATATGTTACGAATTATTTAACAACATTTTACTACATTTTATTTAAATATAATTATTTATACACAATATTATAGTTCCTACTTTTACTACCATCACCTCAAAATAGTATTAACTTACATGTTTATTAAAATAGTAGATATCACAAAATTATTCCAATATCAAATCCACACCTTTTTTATATAAAACAACATAACATCATTTTAATAACAATCGAATTTTAAACAATAAATTATAAGTATTAATAGAACACAACATTCGGCCATCCGATTGCGTGCTAACTCCGAAGCACGCTACAAACACAACATTCGGTATGAATTTCCAATACTTTACTATTTCTTATTGTATTCATAATATTATGTACTTAGTAATTTTTTTATAAAAGTTACAATCATGTACTAAATTATTTTTATTGATTCATTTTTAACTCTTATACAAATAAATAAAAAATAAAAAATAAAAAAAATACGTTTATACTCTATATTATTATTATTTCTTTAAATTATAACTTGTTTTTAAATCATCATCACCAGCCCATTAACGTCCCCACTGCTGGGGCACGGGCCTTCCCTATGGATGGATAGGGAGATCGGGCCTTAAACCATCACGCGGGCCCAGTGCGGATTGATGGTTATTAACGACTGCTAATGCAGCCGGGACCAACGGCTTAACGTGCCTTCCGAAGCACGGAGGAGCTCGAGATGAAAACTTTTTTTTTTTGTTTGTGGTCACCCATCCTATGACCGGCCTTTGCGAAAGTTGCTTAACTTCAACAATCGCACACCGAGCGCGTTTACCGCTGCGCCACCGAGCTCCTCAAAGTTTTTAAATAATTCTCTATTATTCTAACATCTATTTAAACTACCAAGTAAGTCCCAATTCCTAATCTTTACCCAAATTAGAGTCAGTAGAGTCAGAGTCCGAGGACCTTGAGGTAACAGAAGGGGAACGGGAGGATCTATTACCATCTAATGACTGAATATTAATCCAAGGGCGCATTCTATCAGCAGCTATAACAGCCTCATACTTTTTAGATTTAAACCCAGGTACGTTGGAAATCTGATAACGATCGTTGCCCAAGCTTTTTGTCACCTTGTAAGGTCCGACGAACTTGGGCAACAACTTTTTACTCTTACCATCATTCTTAAAATTGGTTTTGGTAATCTTTACCAAATCTCCCAACGAATAAATTCTTGCAGGACTTCTTTTTGAGTCATAGATTCTTTTCTGACGTTCCTGGCTAATTTTAATGTTTGCAGACGCCTCCTGTCTTATCTTTTCAATATCTGAAGTCGTCAATGATTCACTACTAACGTCACTTATTTCGGACCCGTTAGTTGGAGGTTGTAAGGAAGCAGGATCATTGCTTGGCACCACATCTTTCAAGGCTAATGAGGGTTCATCAGCCGATTCATTGTCTCCAGATGCATCAGGAGTCAATGAAGGTGCAGACTCACCATTCATTTCGAGATTTTCGACCGATAACATGTTATCCTTAGGACCCTTCATTTTAATTCCGAACAATAATTCCGTAGCACTTTTCTTTGTTGAAGCATTAAGGGTGTTATTTATGCCCCATTGTACTTTACGCAGTTGCTGATCCCAAACACGTTCGTCTTCTCCAAAATTTTGGGCAGATAACGCGTTGAGAATGGTTTGATTAAACCTTTCCGCCTGTCCGTTTGCCCTAGGACAGGCAACTGCGTTTAGCACATGCTTTATGCCATTATTGTTACAAAATGTCTTGAATTGGCCAGAAGTAAAAGCAGTTCCACGGTCCGAAATTATCCTACGAGGTACCCCAAAATCACAAAATAAATTTTCGAGTACTCTGATGACGGTTTTTGTTTTGGTATCCTTAACCGGTCGCGCGAATAAATACTTTGTAAAACCATCTACAATTGTTAAGATATAGTTGTTCTGCGATTTGCTCCTCACAAATGGTCCCAAATGATCCAAATGCAACGTATCAAATGGCACTTCAACCTTTGGTATCGGATGTAAGAGTCCCGTGCTGGTTCGTGCCGCGCTATCCTTGTTAAAGGCACAGTCGATACAAGCAGAGACATACTTTTTTACGTATCGCCTCATTTTTGGAAACCAGTACCTACTCTGAACCAACTCTAGTGTTTTAGCAAGCCCAAAGTGACCCACGTCGTCATGATTTGCTTTACAAATCTGCCACCTCGCGTCCTTGGGTATCACCAATCGAAGCTCCTCTCCAACTTTTCTATGTAATGCATGATTTTTAATAACATAATTCTTTTTTACTTCCAAGACTTCTTCATCTAAACTTGGTTTCAGAATTTTAAAGATTCTGTTGAGTTCGGAGTCGGCCATCTGCAGCGTAAGTATCCAATTTTCCGTATTTATATTCAATGTATTTACAGTAGTTGCAGACCCATCTCCATTAGAAGGATTTCGACTTAATGCGTCAACATGGCTCATTCGACATCCAGGACGGTACTCAATAGTGAAATTATATTCACTTATTTGTAACCACCAACGCGCTATGCGCGGTATCAAATCCCTTTTAGTCAGGGTTGTTCTGAGGGCATTGCAGTCTGTGTAAACGCAAAAGTTCAATCCTATAAGATAGGGTCGGAATTTCTTCAGCGAACAGACTACGGCTAAAGTTTCTAACTCGTAAGAGTGAAAATGCCGTTCCTCTGGAGTGGTCTGTCTGCTAAAGTATGCAACAGGTTTCAACACCCTCGGAGAAATCTGCCACTGCATAAGTATTCCACCCAATCCCAGAGAACTTGCGTCTGTATGCACCTCGGTGTCCAATTCTGGGTTGTACAAAGCCAAGAGAGGTCGTTCAATTAACCGAACCTTCAAACAGTTAAACGACTTTTCCTCTTCGGAATTCCACCGCCATTGTGAATCTTTCTTCAGCAATGCCGTCAAAGGTCTCGCAATTTCGCCGAAACCTTTCACAAATCTACGAAAATAGCTAGCCAACCCCAAGAATTGACGCACTTCGTGGACGTTACCTGGAGTTGGGAAATCTCGCACGGCCAATATCTTTCTCTCACTTGGCTTGATGCCCTCTGCGGAAATTTCGTAACCGAGATAATCAATTTTGACGTCAAAGAAACTACACTTTGATGGGTTCAGTGTCAAACCAGCCTTCTGAATCAATTGAAAGACGTCTTCAAGTCTTTCGAGGCCCTGATCAACGGTAGCCGACGGGACGAGCAGATCGTCCATATATGCATTAGCCGATTCAAATCTTCGTGGACCCAAGAGACGATTCATCATCTTTTGGAACACCGAAGGCGCGTTTGCCAACCCGAACGGCATACGCTTGAATTCGTAATGTCCATCCGGGGTGACGAACGCAGTTAAATGTCGACTCTTTTCCCCCATCGGAATCTGGTAATAGCCAGAAGCCAAGTCCAACGTGGTGAAATATTTGTTACCACTCAAATTAGAGAGCTGATCATCAATTAAAGGCAAGGGATACTTGTCCTTTACGGTTTTACTATTAAGAGCTCGGTAATCAACACAGAGTCTTAGGTCCCCGTTCTTCTTTTTTACCAGCAAAATCGGGCTAGCATAGTTAGAGTCAGACTCCTGCACAATATCGTTTTGAATCAGCTCACCAACCATCTTCCGAACTGTTTCACGTTCGTGGTGTGATAAACGATAAGGCCTATAAACGACTGGAGTTTTATCATGCAACTCTATGTTCATTGTCGCGTCTTTTGCACAACCTAATTCTCCCAATGTGGTGGCGAAGCATACCCTGTATTTCTGTATAAGCTGATATAATTTTTCCCGTGTAGATTGATCGACATCGTCGCTTACTTGAATATCATTTTTGTCCAACGGTTGGAACTCACCTTCCTCTTTACCCGATTGCATGCTAACTTTATTGACCACTTTAGTCTCAGTGATGGGGCTAACCCTGGCAATTAACTTATTCGCTTTAAAATTTAATGGAGCGCTTGTCAAAGCCGAAACAAATACAACTGTTTTACCGTCCTGAACGTTATAGCAGCCTTGGTGTAAGTGGTATTCTTGATTTGGACTACTCCTGGTGCTTCCGTCGGTATATATATCACCCGTATAGGACGCTGCAGTAAAAACTTCCACCAGTCCTCCTTTCAGGATTATAACGTCTTTCGCGACGTACAAGTCAATAGTATCACTACCTACAGTGGAGATATCAGAAACAGTGTGATAAAAGACAAGTCTGTCTTTGTCTTTCATAACGGTGACTGAATCCTGATCCGTGAAGTTCTGCCCAATCAAAATTGGAGTGTTCAGGTATGCATCATCCACCGCCAAAACCTTTAATTCAGTTTCTACCTCATCGATTCGAATTTGAATGGAAGATTGAAATTTGGGGATGACGGTAGAGTTACCGAACCCTTTTATAGTTGGTAAACAACCAAGATTTTCATTTAAACCAAGAATTTTGGCATCGGAAATTCTGATCAAGCTACATTCGCTTCCAAAATCTACATAAGCGTTTAGTATGGTTCCATTAACACAAACATTTTTGAAATATTTGCTGTTTGTATCATTTTGAGTTTGTGTGATACTAGAGTTCTGCGAATCCGCGCCCTTAGGTTGATCAAAGCGTTTAAGGTCAATCTCGGCTAACCTGCTTGTGCAAGCTAATTCAACATCTAAAGGTTCGCCAGCAACTACTTTTAAAACCCTTTTCTCCGTCGACTGAACGCTTTGAGCATTAGGTTCACGTGATTGGAGTGGCTTCCTAGCGCAATTCTCAGAGTTGTGGCCTACTCTACCACACTTCACACACTGTATTAGAGGTTTGCTACACGCGTGATATATATGACCTCGTTCATTACAGTTGAAGCATATCAGATCAGTACCTCTCCCAGAAGATGAAGGTCTATTCTGGTTGTTTAACCGAAAGTCACGCCTTCTGAAAGCATAAGTTGAGGCTCCCCGATGAGAATCTTTTGATAGGGTAGGCTGTTGCGACGCTAAATAATTTAAAAGATCTTCAGGTTCCTCACATTTTAGAGCTTGAGCTCCATTTCTAATCGAACTATCGGTAATCCCATATATGATGCAATCAACTGCTTTACGTCCAACAATCTCACACCTACTTATAAGAGACAACTTATCATAAAAATAATCCCTCAGGGTTTCGTCTGTGCGAGATTTTCGGTCTAACATTTCTTCCAACAATTTACCAAAATTTACATCATTCGGAAAAGCTTTCTTAAATTTAACCTGCCACTCCTCCCAAGAATAATCGAGCGATGGTAAGGATTCGTACCATGTTTTTGCCAAACCACGTAATTTTTGCAAAGCATAATGAATAGTTTGTGTCTCATCCCAATTGTACATACCTGTACACTCATTAACCTTCCGTAACCATCGCTCCACGTCTTGGGATTTATTGTTGGGATCGAATTCTGGCACGACATTATTATTGTTACTTTGAACATTCTTACTTGAAGCTCCTTGCAGTAGAGTTAAGATCTTTAACAAATCGTCCGATGTCATTCCTCCCGAAGATCTCTTCCTCTTTCGGGGAACATCCTCAGGCTCACTAGATGAAGATCTCCTACGTCGTCGTCTACGAAGTTCCGGTGTATGGCTTCCATCATTGTCTCCTGAAAGAGTATGCACTTAATGTTCTTTCCTCAAAAACAGTACAATTCCTAGGGGACTGAACTTAATTCAATTACAAAATGTCCCATCTCGTACGTTACAACGCACCCACACGACTAAACGCCCAGAATCACAAGATCACTACAGCACACCTACATGTGCCGTTACGTATAAAAATCAATACAGCACCCCTACATGGCTGTTACATATAAGGGTCACTACAGCACACCTACATGGCTGTTACATATAAGGATCACTACAGCACACCTACATGGCTGTTACATATAAGGATCACTACAGCACACCTACATGGCTGTTACGTATAGGATCACTACAGCACACCTACATGGCTGTTACGTATAACGATCAATACAGCTCACCTACATGGCTGTTACATATAAGGATCACTACAGCACACCTACATGGCTGTTACGTATAAGGATCACTACAGCACACCTACATGGCTGTTACGTATAACGATCAATACAGCTCACCTACATGGCTGTTACATATAAGGATCACTACAGCACACCTACATGGCTGTTACGTATAACGATCAATACAGCTCACCTACATGGCTGTTATATATAAGGATCACTACAGATCAGCGGCATAGTGGTTCTCTAGCATGAGTGATTTTAAAAAAAAAATATCTACTTTTTTTTTTTAAATGTACCAAACTCAACCCCATGAAATTACAAAACAGAATAGCCAGGAAGTATCATCCTTGACTAAACTACATCGCAACTTAAGTATTAAATCGACTAAGCGCAGCAGAAACTATATCGGGGAGTTGCCCCGACCAAAAGTACCACACGCATTAGCCCGAACTAATATTTGGGGCCATTGAGAAAAATAATATTTAATAACTGCTCATATCACAATAAAATTATCGAAGAGTAGCTCCGACCAAATTTTATTGCAATATCCACGTAGGTTACTAGCTCAATATACGGATAACATTGTCGGGGAGTTGCCCCGACCAAACGTACCATGTGCATTGTACCGGTAATCATTGTTTAGAGCAAACAAAAGAAAATTTCTTTGCAACTACTTTAATTGACGAATACTTAAAGAACCACTTGCCAATTTTTATTCTGAGGTATTTAGTAATGATGATTTTGAAAATATGCAAAAATACTTACGGTTTTTATCCGACATGGCTCGCAGGTGATCCCACTTCTGACTTGTAATAAAACCACCTTCAATATTCACTTCAAATGTATATTCAATACTTTCAATATCTATTTTTAACCACCTTTCGGCTACGTAGCTGCAATGAGACTGCCGGGCACTAGCTGGCCGACTCCCTCCTTGCTTTCCATCCCCACTCTTACTCTACTAGCGCCCTCCTACTGCATTGCAACTACGCATCAACTGAGTAACTTATAATATGTTACGAATTATTTAACAACATTTTACTACATTTTATTTAAATATAATTATTTATACACAATATTATAGTTCCTACTTTTACTACCATCACCTCAAAATAGTATTAACTTACATGTTTATTAAAATAGTAGATATCACAAAATTATTCCAATATCAAATCCACACCTTTTTTATATAAAACAACATAACATCATTTTAATAACAATCGAATTTTAAACAATAAATTATAAGTATTAATAGAACACAACACAATGATCCAGCCAGCTTCGTGTCCCGTGCACTTGGCTAACGAAAGTAAATGTGTCTGATGCCAGCCCCAACATATCCACATCAACACACATCCATTCTTGTTCTTGACAGAAACATTTCAGTTCATCAAAGAAAGGTTTTCCTGGATGCGCGTTAAAGTCACCGAGCACGTAAACAGAGTCACAGTTATTGTTATCAATGATAGCACTCACCAGTCCGAGGCAATCCGTAAATTCTGCTAAGTTGTCCACTGAGTTTGTTGGCATGTACACACACATTACTAAAAATGACCTTTGCCCTATACATATTTTTACGGCACACACTCGCGGGTTGTCACACTGCATCACGGACACCTGTTGGAAGACATGCTTATTCCACAGCAGGGCCACCCCTCCATAGGGTCGCCCCGACATCATGCCCGCCTCATCATCCATCGCTGAGGTCCCCGTGTAACTGAAGTTTTCATCAATACTCTGTAGGAACGTAATTTCACTCTTCTGCAACCAAGTTTCTTGTAGGGCAATAATACTAGATGTTTTACATAATTGCCTTATACAGTCCACACATCGTTTAGCATTCTTGCAGTTGAAACTAATGAAAGTATGTAGTTCAGTGCAACCCATTAGAACACATTACAAGGCCGTTACTTTTACTTATCACCACTAATGTGCTTAAAATGCACAAATCGACGAAAAATTATCCCTTGTGGCCACAAGTTTTCATCAAGAAATAATGACAACTTATGTTTAGATACAAAGAATTTGTATGCATTATGACTTTTAGTGGTCGATATCTTCTTCAAAGTAACGATTTCCTGTGTCTTCTTTGAAATATATTCAACGATATCCTGTTCAGTCGTATCTTTATGGATATTACTTATGAATATCGGCACCTTCTTCTCCGCAGCCTTGAATTTACTGTCGCTTTCCTTGAATTTATGGTTTGGTAGATTTTTTCTAGTTTGGCAACTTTGTTCGTGGTTCTTGTGTCAGACTGACAGCTGGCTGAGCTGAGACAGGTTTTGGAAAGTGGGGACGTCGCGAGAGCGCCGGAGACTCCATTGCCGAAACCCCAATGTGGGCAAATATTAAAGCCACAATTTATCGGCGGCATCAAGAGCCGATGTCTTAAGTAAAACAAACAACTTAACCGAGATGGTAAGTCCTCGCAATTCTTCGTGCATATTTTTGCACCAACTTTGTGATAACCTCGAGGTCCTTGTTTTCAGCAACATCACTGAAATCCCATCGCCGAAGGTCCAGTGGGTGGATTTAGGTTTCATCCGAGCGATGCCCAACTATCCCGGATGAACCTGTAAGTTATTTTCTTTGTTTTACACTCGTGAGTTGCCTTGCCACGCTGTCAGCTGAACCACATGCTAATCATTGCCATTCCTTGTTGCAGATGGGGTTTTTAAAGTTTTGAGTTTTTAATTGTTTTAACGTCTTTAAAGTTTTAACGTTTTAATTTTCTAACGTTTTGCAAGTTTTAATCTAAGAAGAAGTTTATGATTGGATCAGACTATTTCAACAAATTTTGTGAATGAAGATTGCTACTGTTTTCTTCTGCGTTTGCAAGTTATTTCAAGCTTCATTTCGGCGGAGCTTGCCTTGGTTGTTTGCACGTCGAAGCTTTCCTTTGTGCGGCGCGCATGTGGATGTGCCGCGCCTCTCCTTTTGTCAACACACCGGATAAGGCCCGGTGAAGGTCTGCGAGGTTGACCAGTGGACGTGCAGCCCGCCAGCTGCGTAACAGTTGGCCCGCTGCGCCGCCATCGTCCAGCACGCCCTGGCCTGAGCCGGCCTCAACTCATCACCTGTACGGTATTCCGGAACGCCTCAGGTAGGCCTGATAGTCGGAGGTCCTCGAGGAAGTGAGGTGCCTACAGGTGTACGGACAGTGTTTTTAAATATAGTGATATCCCATGGTTGTTACGGAGTGACAATTAACCTGACGGACCAAAGCGCGACCTGTCTCCCTCCATAGGGTTTTTACCTGCCCATGGTTGTACTTTAATAATTATAATTGTAAAATATACATTGTACAAATTCAAGGGAGTTTTCTTTGTCTCATGCTCACCGGTCTATAACATCTAGCTGTGCCCTTCAGGTAAACACCACTTATAAATTTTCTGAAACATATCAGTATTTTAACACCATTTCCTATTTACCTACCTTGTCTATAGGTAAGCAAAAATCTTTTGTTTCACATTTAGGTAGTCATTAATCTTATAACGCACGACCGATGTTGACAGAGTGAGAGCGCGCCTCTGCTCGCCCCTACTTTTATAACGTCGGTCGCCCTACCACCTCCTTAACCCTAGGGAATACCTAACACGGCCTCTCCTGACACCCTGACGTCCCCGTCAGGCTAAACCGCGTCATACTTCCGCTTAATCGAGTATAGGCATGTCTAGGCCCCGCGAAGGGCCCGGTCGCGGCTCTTCATGTTGCGTTGATGACTCAGGCTCCGTGGCATCTAACCTCACTGACGGGTCCAATTCAGGGTCGTCCACCGCAGCTTCCTCAGACTGGTCGGACTCCAAGTAGAGTCCCGGCTGACTTTGGTCCGGGTCATTGTCGTCATTTTCTAAGGGGCAACATAAGCGTTAGGTGCGTACTTATGGATTTCATGCCGTATAGTTAAGAGTTTAGTTAAAGTTAGAGGTTAGAGGATTGTTAACGCACAAATTGAATGTTTATGTTCCAAAATAACAGTCACAGAAGAGAACTTCTTGGGGTCGTCAAGAAGGTATCATCGTTTGTAAATAACACGCATCCCGCTGAATACTAAAAATGGACCATTGAACATTCAGGTTGTACACTGTTACATACAACATTCATGCTTAATAAAAACACTGTGAACGCACATCCCACAGTGACTGATCGGTTTGCAAGGCCGACCAGCTTCTGAAGCTTCAGGAATTCTAGTTCTGTGCAATAAAGTATATTTGATTTGATTTGATTTGATTTGAAGTCGTGGGTACACCCAAAGGGTGCACCACACCGACAAGAAGGCCCAACACAGAAAGTCGTGGGTACACCCAAAGGGTGCACCACACCGACAAGAAGGCCCAACAAACGGTACCATTTCTCACAATAGGTACATCAGCCCCTCCAGGCTGCGCAGGTTGATCTCAGCACTCACCCTCGAAGAAGGCAGAGCAAGATTCGGGGGTCCATTCCCCTCTCCAAGGGACCATGTACTGGGCAGCTGCGTACGTGGACTTTCCATAGGATCCAGCCAGGAGCTTTAACTCATAGCGGTCGTTAGGCAGGACTCGCAGCACCCGATAAGGGCCACGCAAGCCGTGGTCCAGCTTCCCCGTAGACTGGGCGAACTTAATAACGAAGACGTGGTCGCCTTCCTGGAACATACGGGGTGGACGACGTTCGCGATTAACGCGAGCATCCATGGTCCTCTGGTTATTGGACAACTGCTCGGCCGTCCTCTGTCTTGGCATCTCTCTTCTTGACTCGCGGTTGACGGCCGATGGTGCTTGCGCGACATCTCGTATCAGGGCTCTAATCGCTGGCGTGGCACTCTCATGTCCCACTAACAGATTTAAGGCAGAAGATTGTGTTATTTTCTGCATAGTCAGATTAAGGATTAACTGAAGCTGCCACAGCTCATCAGCCCATTGACGCTTTTTATAAGTGACCTCAATCCTGAGCATGTTTAACACGGTCCGCACGTATCGTTCTACCTGCTCGTTAGCTTGATGCATTTCGGGGGTTATATAATGGAGTTCTACACCCAAAACTTGCATCCACGACTTGAAGGCAGCGCACTCCAGCATACGACCTCTATCACACACTATCAAGCGCGGAGTGCCAAACAACGATATAACATTTTTACAAACTCGTTGTAGTTCACTAAAATCTTGGCGCTGGATGGGCGTAAGTATGCATATGTACTTAGTGAACGCATCAACTACTAACATTATGTGTTTATAGTCTTTACATTCAGGCAAGGGCCCCAAAACATCAACGTGAAGCGTATTGTAACGAAGCATTTCGGACCAACGAGCCTTGTAGCGACATCTTGTGGTTTCTGGCGATATTACATTGTTTTTATATTTTACCCGCAGGAAATCACAGATGGCGCTGCAGGGTTATCGATGGGCCCGAATATTTTTAATTATTTTATTTTCTTCAAAATTTGGTATATTAAAATTATCTGCAACATTTATTTTTGATATATTATAATTATATTGTTTAAATTTTGGGATCAAACAAGTCGATCGATTGTTGTCGTTGATTCGGCGAATTTATGGTTTGGTAGATTTTATTTTGGTTGGCAACATTGTTGGTTCGTGTGTCAGACTGACAGCTGGCTCAGCTGAGAGACAGGTTTTGGGAAAGTGGGGTCGTCGCGAGAGCGCCGGAGACTCCATTGCCGAAACCCGAATGTGGGCAAATTAAAGCCACAATGTTTCGGCGGCATCAAGAGCCGATGTCTTGATTAATAGAAATAACTTAACCGAGATGCAACATCACTGAAATCCCATCGCCGAAGGTCCAGTGGGTGGGTTTAGGTTTCATCCGAGCGATGCCCAACTATCCCGGATGAACCTATGGGGTTTTTTTTTCTTTAAGTTTTTAACGTTTTAAAGTTTTAACGTTTTTTTGCAAGTTTTTAACGTCTAACGTTTTGCTAGTTTAATGTAAGAAGAAGTTTATGATTGGATCAGATGATTTCAACAATGTTTTGTGAATGAAGATTCCTACTGTTTTCTTCTGCGTTTGCAAGTTATTTCAAGCTTCATTACGGCGGAGCTTGCCTTGGTTGTTTGCACTTCGAAGCTTTCCTTTGTGCGGCGCGCATGTGGATGTGCCGCGCCTCTCCTTTTGTCAACACTCCGGATAAGGCCCGGTGAAGGACTGCGAGGTTGACCGGTGGACGTGCAGCCCGCCAGCTGCGTAACAGTTGGTCCGCTGCGCCGCCATCGTCCAGCACGCCCTGGCCTGAGCCGGCCTCAACACAACCCCTGTACGGTATACCGGGACGCCTCAGGTAGGCCTGATAGTCGGAGGTCCTCGAGTAAGTGAGGTGCCTACAGGTGTACGGACAGTGTTTTTTTTTTTTTTTTTTGCGCTGGCTATCCTCTACCATAGGGCGGCAGAGCCTTTGTCAAGCGGAAAATTAAACTTTTTACACAACGGTAATCGGTCGTTTTGCTCTACAGAGTTGATCCAGAATCAGTACAATTTTGTATTGATCTTTCGTCAGCTCGGATACGTGTATTATGTTTTTTTTTATTAGATGGTGTATGTGGTGTGTGTGGGGGTTTTTTATTGTTTGTGTTCATGTCTTAATATAATATAATAAATGGGCTAATGTGGCACAGTACTTTTTTTTTTTTTTTTAATTTTTTTTTTTTTTTATCTTGTTTTGTCCAATTTTTTTTTTTTTTTTTTTTTTTTCTCTTACTTTTCTAGCTTAACAGACTAACTTTACAACTATTTACCACTAGGAAACCACTTGCTTATTATCTACTTACTTATTTCTATTTATACATCGCGTATGTTGGCTGGCATATAGCGCAGTATATACCGGCAACATGCTTATTATTTGCTGCTATTTCTTTTTATTGCTCTATCTGCTACCTTTTTGCAGTAATCTAGAAATACCTTTCTTGTTTTACTGTTAGCGATAAGCTGGTGTGCGTTTTGGATATTTATTGTTTCGCCTAGTTCTTGTTCGGCGTTATATTTTAATAGGGCGTTCGTGGGGCAAGCGAACAATAAGTGGGCAACTGTTTCGTCGACATCCGGTTCACAGATGCACGTTGGGTTCTCCTTACACTTGAATCTGTGCAAGTATTGAGAGAACCCACCGTGACCCGTTAATATTTGTGTAATAACCCCTGTCAACTCTATCTTCCTGATCGTTCTGTAGGCGCTTATGGCCTCCGGGAAAAATATCTTTGTAGTGCCGGCTGTTTCACCCTCCCTATATCTTGTGCTCCACACCAAAGATTCCAGATCTTGGATAACTGCTCCGCATCAGGGAGACACCCTACGGCCTGGCGCAACTATCGCACCTGGAACAAATTTTTTTTCGCAAAACCTTTTTAAATCTTGGTCAAATTCTATTGTGGGTGAAAAAAAATCAAAATGGCGGAAAAACAAGATGGCCGCCATACAAAATTTTGTTTTTCCAGAAAATGTCTTGGAGGTAAAAACTGTGTATGGGGTTGTAATCGGAACGTCTTGTTGACTATGGAAATACTTCTCGATCTTTAAAAACTGCTCCGCATCAGGGCAGCACCCCACGGCCTGGCAAAACTATTGCTCCTGGAACGATTCTTTTTTCACGAAACCTATTTAAATCTTGGTCAAATTCAATCGCCCGTGAAAAAAAATCAAAATGGCGGAAAACAAGATGGCCGCCATACAAATGTCATACAATAGCATTTGGATATATTGAGGTCGAGTTTATTAAATGAGCAATAATCTTGGAACCGAATCAGATCCTCTTGAAGATCCTTTGCATCAGAGAGATTGTTAATCAATTTTAAAATTTTCATATCGTCTGCAAATAATAGTATTTTAGAATGATGAAAGCATTTAATAACATCATTAATAAATATAACAAATAACAGAGGTCCCAGCAAAGATCCCTGAGGTACCCCTGAGGGTACTGATAACCAATTAGAAGAGTAGCCCTGCAGCACCACCGCCTGACTACGATTTTCAATATACGAGGAAAACCAACGATACAAGTCCCCATGTATGCCGGCACTTGCGAGTTTAGATAAGAGCACGTTATGGTCAATTCTGTCAAAACACTTGCTATAGTCAGTGTAAATGACATCTACTTGAGCACCATCTTCCATGCCCTTACTAATAAAATCGCTTGCCAATAGAAGGTTTGATGTGGTGGACCGGTCCCTTAAGAAACCATGTTGATTTTCACTAAAAGAACATTTTAGTGCGGCATATAGTTGATTGTAGACTAGTTTCTCGAGTAATTTCGCAAATAAACATAGTTTGGAAATAGGCCTATAGTTCACAACATGCATTTTGTCTCCTTTCTTCAGGACGGGAGTAATAAAGGCGGACTTCCAAATTTTTGGAACTGTACCCTCAGTGATGGAACGCGTAAATAAAATACTCAGAGGTATAACGAGGCTTTTTGCACAATTAACTATATAAATGGGTGGTATAAGATCAGGTCCACCAGACTTGGTCAGGTCGAGAGACTTCAAGAGTTTTAGGAGCTCCTCACGCGAAACTGAACAAGACGATATATTGCAAGAAGTGTCGTACCGAGTTGTATCAAGGAGAGAAGACTCAACTGCAGCTTCAGTCATTTCCAAAAAGGTAGAATGAAAGTAGTTAGAAAAAAGTTGACTTATGTCGGTACCTGTAACAGCAATATTATCATTGTATTTCATTCTACTCGGATAGGCTCCAGAGTCTTTTTTACTTTTAACGTAGGACCAAAATGCCTTCGGGTTTTTGATTATAGACTGCTCAATATGTGACATGTATGATTCAAAACTTTCTTTTTCTACAATTATAGCTCTCGCACGCAAAAACGAAAATGTCACGTAGTCGGACTTATTATTATATACTTTGTACTTACGATGAAACTTGGATTTCTCTTTGAGTATTTTAATGAGAGCTGAATTATACCAGGGAGGATATGAGGTTGGCTTGAGACATTTTTGCGGAATAAATTGGTCACGGAGTGAATATAACTTGTTATAAAAAATACTTACAGCGTGTTCTAAGGAACCTGAGCCAAGAAGTGATTGCCAGTCAGTATCATCCAGCTGCGATGATATTTGAGTATAATCGGCACGATAGAATAAATATTTACGCTGTGGCTTTACTTGTAGCTCATTTATTTGTGCAAAACTGGCTTCAATGCAGACAGACCTGTGATGATCATCTTCAGGTACTAACGGCAAGTTACAGCCGCGGACTGAGACCGACTCATTCGATAACACTAGGTCTAATATGCGCTCATTACAGTTTTTCTCACTATTATATTGACCAAGACCACAGGAATTCATAACATCCACAAAGTTTATAATATTATCACACAATATGTTAAAAGGCTGGAGGGCAGAACCCGAATTTAATAATTTCCACGAGATTTTATGCTCAAAATTAAAATCACCCATTACAATAAACTTGTCAAGTGGGTTCAGCATAATTATATCATTAAGTTTGTATGTAAAATTTTGCAATTGCGCGCTGTATGAATACCCCCTATTCTCATCACACAGATATAAAGTGCATATGTGGATATTATATGAAGTGTCAGGTCTGGAGCGCCGCAAAGAAACAGTCACCCAAATGTCTTCCGCTGAACTTCGCCAATCATGCCTCTCAACCACAGTAAAGTCTTTCCTTACTGCAATTAACACACCCCCTCCTAATGACTGACCAAGACGAGCGTAATTCCGATCACGTCTAAATACTAGATATCGTGCATCAAATAACTCTGAGTCACTAATACTATCTAATAGCCAAGTCTCAGTTATAGAAATAATATCATAATTATTTAGGTAAACATTCCGCAAGAAGTTACTTGTTTTTGTACGCACACCACGAACATTTTGGTGATATAAATTAAGCGAAACCACTGATGGATCTTACTATTAATATGTAGGTAAATACAAAATGATTCCCACTACAAGTAAACCCGTTAATAGATGGAATAGTTAGCACACACAATAATAAGTAATATAAGGCACCGTTTAAAGCATAAAATAGCATCAATACATCCATTATGAGTAGCACAAAAGGCGTTATCTCAGCCCGAGACCGGCCATCGGTATACAACTGCAGACCATTAAGCAATCGTAGCCGTTGTGTGATTAATATAAGGTGTAAATTGCAATAGATTGAAACAATTGCCCAGCAACTAAAGAAATAATAATTGAATATTATAACGACAGCGATTGTCAAACTTTGCTTACCATTACAAACCAATGAGATGGTATGAATTGTAACTATAAGAAAAATATAGCAGCAAGTAAATAATTTTGATCGCTTTGAGAGTCCAGGTCGTCTTCACACAAGTTTTGGCAGGTCCTTTTCGGTTTTGATGTTGAGTATGGGCGAAGTATCGTCTCTTCGTGCAAATATTTTGCAGTGTTTCACCCATACATATTGAAACCCCTTCTCTGTGGCAGTTTTCTTGACTTGGGTTAGAAGAGTCTTGTTCCTGAATGTCAGGTGATCGTTGACAAAAATTCTAACACGCTTATCCGTGAGTCCCATATCAGCAGCCATTAGAGGAGATGACTTGGCGGCAGATCTAGCTGCCGCCATAAAATCTTCCTTAACATAGCGGCTATTGAAACAAACGATCACTGGCTTCGACTGATTGGGGTCACGGGACTGCACCCGGGTGACAAAATTAATTTGGTTTGGGACGACTGGGTATTGGATCTTCTTACCGATGCCACAAACTAGATTTAGCAGATTTTCGTTTGCGCTTTGAGGAATTCCCTTTAACTCAACGTTTTGCATCCGTGACCATTGTTCTTTCTCCTGATTTTCATTCTCGATTCTATCAAGTTGAAGTTGAATCAGGTTCATTTGGTCTTTTTTAGCATTCTCCAGCTGTGTTAACCTATCCTCAGTCTTTTTAATTCTGGTAGAGAACTCTTCAATGACGGCGTTGGCTGCACTCACGGACGTTTTTAGTTCGCCGAGTTCGCTCCTGATCGCCCTGACTTCCTCAATTAACGACTCAAGAGGAGACATTTTCCCAGCTAAAGCCCTGATTTCCTGAAGAAGCAGGGCGTAGTTACTATCAGGCACGACATCAACAGGTCCAGCGACACTTGTAGTCTGAGCCGCACTCGGGGTCTGCACTGCTATTCCGGCCTGTCTGCATTTATGACACCTCCATGAAGATTTTCTTTCTTCTCCTAACTTCCTGTAGCCTACCTCCGTAATACCTGCACAATGATAGTGCAGGTCCTTAGAACACGCGTAACAATGTACTCCTTCTAATAACTGCTCGTCGCACTGATTACACACGCTTGAACTCATGATGAAGTTTGAGAAACTGTGGAAATGGTGTTACACCGAAACAGGAGCTTAGATAGTTGGACGCGCTCGCGTGCTACCACGGTTGTGACGAGACTGATGATTATGAAAACACTTCTCGGTTTTCGATAACTGCTCTGCATCAGGGAGACACCCTACGGCCTGGCCAAACTATCGCATCTAGAACATTATTTTTTCCACCAAGCCTATTAAAACCTTAGTCAAATTCAGTCGCCGGTGAAAAAAAATCAAAATGGCGGAAAAACAAGATGGCCGCCATACAAAATTTTGTTTTTCCAGAAAATGTCTCGGGGGTAAAAACGATGCATGGGGATGTAATCGGAAGATAATGTTGAGAATTTAAATACTGCTTAACCTTCGAAAACTGCTCCTCATCAGGGAGGCACCCTACGGCCTGGCGAAACTATCGGACCTGGATCAATTCTGTTTCCGCACAACGTATTTAAACCTCGGTCAAATTTTATCGCTGGTGAAAAAAATCAAAATGGCGGAAAATCAAGATGGCCGCTATACAAATTTTTCGTTTTTCCTCAAAATGCCTTGTGGGTAAAAATAATGTAAAGGGGTGTGATCGAAACGTCATGTCGAGTATGGAAATACGTCTGAGTATCCGATGTCTGCTTCGCATCAGGGAAACACCCTACTGCCTGGCGAAACTATCGCACCTGGAACTTTTTTGTTTTCACGAAACCTATTTAAATCTTGGTCAAGTTTTATCGCCGGTGAAAAAAAAAAAACAAAATGGCCGAAAGACAAGATGGCCGCCATATAAATTTTTGTTTTTCCAGAAAATGTCTCGGGTGTAAAAATTATGTATAGGGGTGTGATCGGAACGTCATCTTGGAAAACTGCTCCGCATTAGGGAGACACCCTACGGCCTGGCAAACCTATCGCACTTGGAACTTTTTTGTTTTCACGAAATCTATTTAAATCTTGGTCAAATTTTATCGACGGTGAAAAAAAAAACAAAATGGCGGAAAAACAAGATGGCCGCCATACAAAATTTTGTTTTTCCAGAAAGTGACTCGGGGGTAAAATTAATGCATAAAGAGTGTGATCAAAACTTCAAGTTGAATATAGAAATACTTCTCGAGCTCCAAAAACTGCTCCGCATCAGGGAGACACCCTACGGCCTGGCGAAACTATCGCACCTGCAACTTTTTTGTTTTCACGAAACCTATTTAAATCTTGGTCAAATTTTACCGCCGGTGAAAAAAAAAAAAAAAAAAATGGCCGAAAGACAAGATGGCCGCCATATAAATTTTTGTTTTTCCAGAAAATGTCTCGGGTGTAAAAATTATGTATAGGGGTGTGATCGGAACGTCATCTTGGAAAACTGCTCCGCATAAGGGAGACACCCTACGGCCTGGCGAAATTATCGCACCTGGAACTTTTTTGTTTTCACGAAACCTATTTAAATCTTGGTCAAATTTTATCGACGGTGAAAAAACAACAAAATGGCCGAAAAACAAGATGGCCGCCATATAAATATTTGTTTTTCCAGAAAATGTCTCGGGTGTAAAAATTATGTATAGGGGTGTGATCAGAACGTCATCTTGGAAAACTGCTCCGCATCAGGGAGACACCCTACGGCCTGGCAAAACTATAGCACCTAGAACTTTTGTGATTTCACGACACCTATTTAAGTCTTGGTCAAATTCTATCGCGTTAAAAAAATTGTGGTAAAACAAGACGCGCGCGCTGCTTGCTGCGCGCGAACCACGCGACATCTAGTTTTATAATATAATATTAAAGTACAACCATGGGCAGGTAAAAACCCTATGGAGGGAGACAGGTCGCGCTTTGGTCCGTCAGGTTAATTGCCACTCCGTAACAACCATGGGATATCACTATGTTTAAAACACTGTCCGTCAGACATAGTGATATCCCATGGTTGTTACGGAGTGGCAATTAACCTGACGGACCAAAGCGCGACCTGTCTCCCTCCATAGGGTTTTTACCTGCCCATGGTTGTACTTTAATATTATATTATAAAACTAGATGTCGCGTGGTGCGCTCGCAGCAAGCTGCTCGCGCGGCTTGTTTTACCACAATTTTTTTAACGCGATAGAATTTGACCAAGACTTAAATAGGTGTCGTGAAATAACAAAAGTTCTAGGTGCTATAGTTTTGCCAGGCCGTAGGGTGTCTCCCTGATGCGGAGCAGTTTTCCAAGATGACGTTCTGATCACACCCCTATACATAATTTTTACACCCGAGACATTTTCTGGAAAAACAAATATTTATATGGCGGCCATCTTGTTTTTCGGCCATTTTGTTGTTTTTTCACCGTCGATAAAATTTGACCAAGATTTAAATAGGTTTCGTGAAAACAAAAAAGTTCCAGGTGCGATAATTTCGCCAGGCCGTAGGGTGTCTCCCTTATGCGGAGCAGTTTTCCAAGATGACGTTCCGATCACACCCCTATACATAATTTTTACACCCGAGACATTTTCTGGAAAAACAAAAATTTATATGGCGGCCATCTTGTCTTTCGGCCATTTTGTTTTTTTTTTTTTTCACCGGCGGTAAAATTTGACCAAGATTTAAATAGGTTTCGTGAAAACAAAAAAGTTGCAGGTGCGATAGTTTCGCCAGGCCGTAGGGTGTCTCCCTGATGCGGAGCAGTTTTTGGAGCTCGAGAAGTATTTCTATATTCAACTTGAAGTTTTGATCACACTCTTTATGCATTAATTTTACCCCCGAGTCACTTTCTGGAAAAACAAAATTTTGTATGGCGGCCATCTTGTTTTTCGCCATTTTGTTTTTTTTTTCACCGTCGATAAAATTTGACCAAGATTTAAATAGATTTCGTGAAAACAAAAAAGTTCCAAGTGCGATAGGTTTGCCAGGCCGTAGGGTGTCTCCCTAATGCGGAGCAGTTTTCCAAGATGACGTTCCGATCACACCCCTATACATAATTTTTACACCCGAGACATTTTCTGGAAAAACAAAAATTTATATGGCGGCCATCTTGTCTTTCGGCCATTTTGTTTTTTTTTTTTCACCGGCGATAAAACTTGACCAAGATTTAAATAGGTTTCGTGAAACAAAAAAGTTCCAGGTGCGATAGTTTCGCCAGGCAGTAGGGTGTTTCCCTGATGCGAAGCAGACATCGGATACTCAGACGTATTTCCATACTCGACATGACGTTTCGATCACACCCCTTTACATTATTTTTACCCACAAGGCATTTTGAGGAAAAACGAAAAATTTGTATAGCGGCCATCTTGATTTTCCGCCATTTTGATTTTTTTCACCAGCGATAAAATTTGACCGAGGTTTAAATACGTTGTGCGGAAACAGAATTGATCCAGGTCCGATAGTTTCGCCAGGCCGTAGGGTGCCTCCCTGATGAGGAGCAGTTTTCGAAGGTTAAGCAGTATTTAAATTCTCAACATTATCTTCCGATTACATCCCCATGCATCGTTTTTACCCCCGAGACATTTTCTGGAAAAACAAAATTTTGTATGGCGGCCATCTTGTTTTTCCGCCATTTTGATTTTTTTTCACCGGCGACTGAATTTGACTAAGGTTTTAATAGGCTTGGTGGAAAAAATAATGTTCTAGATGCGATAGTTTGGCCAGGCCGTAGGGTGTCTCCCTGATGCAGAGCAGTTATCGAAAACCGAGAAGTGTTTTCATAATCATCAGTCTCGTCACAACCGTGGTAGCACGCGAGCGCGTCCAACTATCTAAGCTCCTGTTTCGGTGTAACACCATTTCCACAGTTTCTCAAACTTCATCATGAGTTCAAGCGTGTGTAATCAGTGCGACGAGCAGTTATTAGAAGGAGTACATTGTTACGCGTGTTCTAAGGACCTGCACTATCATTGTGCAGGTATTACGGAGGTAGGCTACAGGAAGTTAGGAGAAGAAAGAAAATCTTCATGGAGGTGTCATAAATGCAGACAGGCCGGAATAGCAGTGCAGACCCCGAGTGCGGCTCAGACTACAAGTGTCGCTGGACCTGTTGATGTCGTGCCTGATAGTAACTACGCCCTGCTTCTTCAGGAAATCAGGGCTTTAGCTGGGAAAATGTCTCCTCTTGAGTCGTTAATTGAGGAAGTCAGGGCGATCAGGAGCGAACTCGGCGAACTAAAAACGTCCGTGAGTGCAGCCAACGCCGTCATTGAAGAGTTCTCTACCAGAATTAAAAAGACTGAGGATAGGTTAACACAGCTGGAGAATGCTAAAAAAGACCAAATGAACCTGATTCAACTTCAACTTGATAGAATCGAGAATGAAAATCAGGAGAAAGAACAATGGTCACGGATGCAAAACGTTGAGTTAAAGGGAATTCCTCAAAGCGCAAACGAAAATCTGCTAAATCTAGTTTGTGGCATCGGTAAGAAGATCCAATACCCAGTCGTCCCAAACCAAATTAATTTTGTCACCCGGGTGCAGTCCCGTGACCCCAATCAGTCGAAGCCAGTGATCGTTTGTTTCAATAGCCGCTATGTTAAGGAAGATTTTATGGCGGCAGCTAGATCTGCCGCCAAGTCATCTCCTCTAATGGCTGCTGATATGGGACTCACGGATAAGCGTGTTAGAATTTTTGTCAACGATCACCTGACATTCAGGAACAAGACTCTTCTAACCCAAGTCAAGAAAACTGCCACAGAGAAGGGGTTTCAATATGTATGGGTGAAACACTGCAAAATATTTGCACGAAGAGACGATACTTCGCCCATACTCAACATCAAAACCGAAAAGGACCTGCCAAAACTTGTGTGAAGACGACCTGGACTCTCAAAGCGATCAAAATTATTTACTTGCTGCTATATTTTCTTAAAGTTACAATTCATACCATCTCATTGGTTTGTAATGGTAAGCAAAGTTTGACAATCGCTGTCGTTATAATATTCAATTATTATTTCTTTAGTTGCTGGGCAATTGTTTCAATCTATTGCAATTTACACCTTATATTAATCACACAACGGCTACGATTGCTTAATGGTCTGCAGTTGTATACCGATGGCCGGTCTCGGGCTGAGATAACGCCTTTTGTGCTACTCATAATGGATGTATTGATGCTATTTTATGCTTTAAACGGTGCCTTATATTACTTATTATTGTGTGTGCTAACTATTCCATCTATTAACGGGTTTACGTGTAGTGGGAATCATTTTGTATTTACCTACATATTAATAGTAAGATCCATCAGTGGTTTCGCTTAATTTATATCACCAAAATGTTCGTGGTGTGCGTACAAAAACAAGTAACTTCTTGCGGAATGTTTACCTAAATAATTATGATATTATTTCTATAACTGAGACTTGGCTATTAGATAGTATTAGTGACTC
Organism: Pectinophora gossypiella; assembly: GCF_024362695.1. NCBI lineage: Eukaryota > Metazoa > Arthropoda > Insecta > Lepidoptera > Gelechiidae > Pectinophora > Pectinophora gossypiella. The sequence goes on from NW_026063283.1 coordinate 137,924, forward strand.
AGAGTTATTTGATGCACGATATCTAGTATTTAGACGTGATCGGAATTACGCTCGTCTTGGTCAGTCATTAGGAGGGGGTGTGTTAATTGCAGTAAGGAAAGACTTTACTGTGGTTGAGAGGCATGATTGGCGAAGTTCAGCGGAAGACATTTGGGTGACTGTTTCTTTGCGGCGCTCCAGACCTGACACTTCATATAATATCCACATATGCACTTTATATCTGTGTGATGAGAATAGGGGGTATTCATACAGCGCGCAATTGCAAAATTTTACATACAAACTTAATGATATAATTATGCTGAACCCACTTGACAAGTTTATTGTAATGGGTGATTTTAATTTTGAGCATAAAATCTCGTGGAAATTATTAAATTCGGGTTCTGCCCTCCAGCCTTTTAACATATTGTGTGATAATATTATAAACTTTGTGGATGTTATGAATTCCTGTGGTCTTGGTCAATATAATAGTGAGAAAAACTGTAATGAGCGCATATTAGACCTAGTGTTATCGAATGAGTCGGTCTCAGTCCGCGGCTGTAACTTGCCGTTAGTACCTGAAGATGATCATCACAGGTCTGTCTGCATTGAAGCCAGTTTTGCACAAATAAATGAGCTACAAGTAAAGCCACAGCGTAAATATTTATTCTATCGTGCCGATTATACTCAAATATCATCGCAGCTGGATGATACTGACTGGCAATCACTTCTTGGCTCAGGTTCCTTAGAACACGCTGTAAGTATTTTTTATAACAAGTTATATTCACTCCGTGACCAATTTATTCCGCAAAAATGTCTCAAGCCAACCTCATATCCTCCCTGGTATAATTCAGCTCTCATTAAAATACTCAAAGAGAAATCCAAGTTTCATCGTAAGTACAAAGTATATAATAATAAGTCCGACTACGTGACATTTTCGTTTTTGCGTGCGAGAGCTATAATTGTAGAAAAAGAAAGTTTTGAATCATACATGTCACATATTGAGCAGTCTATAATCAAAAACCCGAAGGCATTTTGGTCCTACGTTAAAAGTAAAAAAGACTCTGGAGCCTATCCGAGTAGAATGAAATACAATGATAATATTGCTGTTACAGGTACCGACATAAGTCAACTTTTTTCTAACTACTTTCATTCTACCTTTTTGGAAATGACTGAAGCTGCAGTTGAGTCTTCTCTCCTTGATACAACTCGGTACGACACTTCTTGCAATATATCGTCTTGTTCAGTTTCGCGTGAGGAGCTCCTAAAACTCTTGAAGTCTCTCGACCTGACCAAGTCTGGTGGACCTGATCTTATCCACCCATTTATATAGTTAATTGTGCAAAAAGCCTCGTTATACCTCTGAGTATTTTATTTACGCGTTCCATCACTGAGGGTACAGTTCCAAAAATTTGGAAGTCCGCCTTTATTACTCCCGTCCTGAAGAAAGGAGACAAAATGCATGTTGTGAACTATAGGCCTATTTCCAAACTATGTTTATTTGCGAAATTACTCGAGAAACTAGTCTACAATCAACTATATGCCGCACTAAAATGTTCTTTTAGTGAAAATCAACATGGTTTCTTAAGGGACCGGTCCACCACATCAAACCTTCTATTGGCAAGCGATTTTATTAGTAAGGGCATGGAAGATGGTGCTCAAGTAGATGTCATTTACACTGACTATAGCAAGTGTTTTGACAGAATTGACCATAACGTGCTCTTATCTAAACTCGCAAGTGCCGGCATACATGGGACTTGTATCGTTGGTTTTCCTCGTATATTGAAAATCGTAGTCAGGCGGTGGTGCTGCAGGGCTACTCTTCTAATTGGTTATCAGTACCCTCAGGGTACCTCAGGGATCTTTGCTGGGACCTCTGTTATTTGTTATATTTATTAATGATGTTATTAAATGCTTTCATCATTCTAAAATACTATTATTGCAGACGATATGAAAATTTTAAAATTGATTAACAATCTCTCTGATGCAAAGGATCTTCAAGAGGATCTGATTCGGTTCCAAGATTATTGCTCATTTAATAAACTCGACCTCAATATATCCAAATGCTATTGTATGACATTTGTATGGCGGCCATCTTGTTTTTCCGCCATTTTGATTTTTTTCACGGGCGATTGAATTTGACCAAGATTTAAATAGGTTTCGTGAAAAAAGAATCGTTCCAGGAGCAATAGTTTTGCCAGGCCGTGGGGTGCTGCCCTGATGCGGAGCAGTTTTTAAAGATCGAGAAGTATTTCCATAGTCAACAAGACGTTCCGATTACAACCCCATACACAGTTTTTACCTCCAAGACATTTTCTGGAAAAACAAAATTTTGTATGGCGGCCATCTTGTTTTTCCGCCATTTTGATTTTTTTTCACCCACAATAGAA